>NW_026729159.1:117500-132500 GCF_030272615.1 Cryptomeria japonica
AGTGCCAACCCCTTATCCCGCGATGCGTCCGATACACAGATAGTTCCAAGGCGGCCGAGGAGCCTCACCGCATATCAATCGGGGTGCGAGGCGAGGGATGGGGCGGGAAGGCCCCAACGGCTAGACGGAAGAGGCTTCAGGGCCACCTCGGAATGGTCCAAGCATCGGACGCGCTTGGGGCGACTGCCAGTGCCAACCCCTTATCCCGCGATGCGTCCGATACACAGATGGTTCCAAGGCGGCCGAGGAGCCTCACCGCATAGCAATCGGGGGTGCGAGGCGAGGGATGGGGCGGGAAGGCCCCAACGGCTAGACGGAAGAGGCTTCAGGGCCGCCTAGGAATGGTCCAAGCATCGGACACGCTTGGGGCGACTACCAGTGACAGCCCCCTATCCCGCGATGCGTCCGATACGAAGATGGTTCCAAGGCGGCCGAGGAGCCTCACCGCATAGCAATCGAGGTGCGAGGTGGGGGATGCGGCGAGATGGCCCCAACGGCTAGACGGAAGAGGCCACAGGGCCGCGTCGGAATAGTCCAAGCATCGGACGCGCTTGGGGCGACTACCAGTGACAACCCCTTATCCCGCGATGCGTCCGATACGAAGATAGTTCCAAGGCGGCCGAGGAGCCTCACCGCATAGCAATCGGGGTGCGAGGTGGGGGATGCGGCGAGATGGCCCCAACGGCTAGACGGAAGAGGCTGCAGGGCCGCCTCGGAATAGTCCAAGCATCGGACGCGCTTGGGGCCACTACCAGTGACAACCCCTTATCCCGCAATGCGTCCGATACGAAGATAGTTCCAAGGCGGCCGAAGAGCCTCACCGCATAGCAATCGGGGTGCGAGGTGGGGGATGCGGCGAGATGGCCCCAACGGCTAGACGGAAGAGGCCACAGGGCCGCCTCGGAATAGTCCAAGCATCGGACGCGCTTGGGGCGACTACCAGTGACAACCCCTTATCCCGCGATGCGTCCGATACGAAGATAGTTCCCAGGCGGCCGAGGAGCCTCACCGCATAGCAATCGGGGTGCGAGGCGAGGGATGCGGCGAGATGGCCCCAAAGGCTAGACGGAAGAGGCTGCAGGGCTGCCTCGGAATAGTCCAAGCATCGGACGCGCTTGGGGCGACTACCACTGCCAACCCCTTATCCCGCGATGCGTCCGATACACAGATAGTTCCGAGGCGGCCGAGGAGGTGGGGGATGCAGCGAGATGGCCCCAACGGCTAGACGGAAGAGGCTGCAGGGCCGCCTCGGAATAGTCCAAGCATCGGACGCGCTTGGGGCGACTACCAGTGACAACCCCTTATCCCGCGATGCGTCCGATACACAGATAGTTCCGAGGCGGCCAAGGAGCCTCACCGCATAGCAATCGTGGTGCGAGGTGGGGGATGCGGCGAGATGGCCCCAACGGCTAGACGGAAGAGGCTGCAGGGCCGCCTCGGAATGGTCCAAGCATCGGATGCGCTTGGGGCGACTACCACTGCCAACCCCTTATCCCGCGATGCGTCCGATACACAGATAGTTCCAAGGCGGCCGAGGAGCCTCACAGCATAGCAATCAGGGTGCGAGGCGAGGGATGCGGCGAGAAAGCCCCAACGGCTAGAGGGAAGAGGCTTCAGGTCCGCCTCGGAATGGTCCAAGCATCGGACGCGCTTGGGGCGACTACCAGTGACAACCCCTTATCCCGCGACGCGTCCGATACACAGATAGTTCCAAGGCGGCCGAGGAGCCTCACCGCATAGCAATCGGGGTGCGAGGCGAGGGATGCGGCGAGAAGGACCCAACGGCTACACGGAAGAGGCTTCGGGGCCGCCTCGGAATGGTCCAAGCATCGGACGCGCTTGGGGCGACTACCAGTGACAACCCCTTATCCCGCGACGCGTCCGATACACAGATAGTTCCAAGGCGGCCGAGGAGCCTCACCGCATAGCAATCGGGGTGCGAGGCGAGGGATGCGGCGAGAAGGACCCAACGGCTACACGGAAGAGGCTTCGGGGCCGCCTCGGAATGGTCCAAGCATCGGACGCGCTTGGGGCGACTACCAGTGACAACCCCTTATCCCGCGACGCGTCCGATACACAGATAGTTCCAAGGCGGCCGAGGAGCCTCACCGCATAGCAATCGGGGTGCGAGGCGAGGGATGCGGCGAGAAGGACCCAACGGCTAGACGGAAGAGGCTTCGGGTCCGCCTCGGAATGGTCCAAGCATCGGACGCGCTTGGGGCGACTACCAGTGACAACCCCTTATCCCGCGACGCGTCCGATACACAGATAGTTCCAAGGCGGCCGAGGAGCCTCACCGCATAGCAATCGGGGTGCGAGGCGAGGGATGCGGCGAGAAGGACCCAACGGCTAGACGGAAGAGGCTTCGGGTCCGCCTCGGAATGGTCCAAGCATCGGACGCGCTTGGGGCGACTACCAGTGACAACCCCTTATCCCGCGACGCGTCCGATACACAGATAGTTCCAAGGCGGCCGAGGAGCCTCACCGCATAGCAATCGGGGTGCGAGGCGAGGGATGCGGCGAGAAGGACCCAACGGCTAGACGGAAGAGGCTTCGGGTCCGCCTCGGAATGGTCCAAGCATCGGACGCGCTTGGGGCGACTACCAGTGACAACCCCTTATCCCGCGACGCGTCCGATACACAGATAGTTCCGAGGCGGCCGAGGAGCCTCACCGCATAGCAATCGGGGTGCGAGGCGAAGGATGCGGCGAGAAGGACCCAACGGCTAGACGGAAGAGGCTTCGGGTCCGCCTCGGAATGGTCTAAGCATCAGACGCGCTTGGGGCGACTACCAGTGACAACCCCTTATCCCGCGACGCGTCCGATACACAGATAGTTCCAAGGCGGCCGAGGAGCCTCACCGCATAGCAATCGGGGTGCGAGGCGAGGGATGCGGCGAGAAGGACCCAACGGCTAGACGGAAGAGGCTTCAGGGCCGCCTCGGAATGGTCCAAGCATCGAACGCGCTTGGGGCGACTACCAGTGACAACCCCTTATCCCGCGACGCGTCCGATACACAGATAGTTCCGAGGCGGCCGAGGAGCCTCACCGCATAGCAATCGGGGTGCGAGGCGAGGGATGCGGCGAGAAGGACCCAACGGCTAGACGGAAGAGGCTTCAGGGCCGCCTCGGAATGGTCCAAGCATCGGACGCGCTTGGGGCGACTACCAGTGACAACCCCTTATCCCGCGACGCGTCCGATACACAGATAGTTCCGAGGCGGCCGAGGAGCCTCACCGCATAGCAATCGGGGTGCGAGGCGAGGGATGCGGCGAGAAGGACCCAACGGCTAGACGGAAGAGGCTTCAGGGCCGCCTCGGAATGGTCCAAGCATCGGACGCGCTTGGGGCGACTACCAATGACAACCCCTTATCCCGCGACGCGTCCGATACACAGATAGTTCCGAGGCGGCCGAGGAGCCTCACCGCATAGCAATCGGGGTGCGAGGCGAGGGATGCGGCGAGAAGGACCCAACGGCTAGACGGAAGAGGCTTCAGGGCCGCCTCGGAATGGTCCAAGCATCGGACGCGCTTGGGGCGACTACCAGTGACAACCCCTTATCCCGCGACGCGTCCGATACACAGATAGTTCCGAGGCGGCCGAGGAGCCTCACCGCATAGCAATCGGGGTGCGAGGCGAGGGATGCGGCGAGAAGGACCCAACGGCTAGACGGAAGAGGCTTCAGGGCCGCCTCGGAATGGTCCAAGCATCGGACGCGCTTGGGGCGACTACCGTTGCCAACCCCTTATCCCGCGATGCGTCTGATACACAGATAGTTCCGAGGCGGCCGAGGAGCCTCACCGCATAGCAATCGGGTTGCGAGGCAGATTATTGGGAAGGGAACCCCCTGGGATGCGGCTCAAGCAGTGCCCAAAGGGACTGGAATGCGGAATCACATCGAGAGACCCAAATGCTATACGAGGGCTCAAATCGAATTATCGATTTGGCCACGACATGGACGCATCGGAACGACTACCTTTGCCGAACCACTCGCAATTGCATCCATACCGAAACCAATAGACATTTCCGTTAGAGCCCTCGCATAGCATTCGGGAATCTCGCATGCCCCTCTAAATCGACCAATGCTGGCGCTCAATGAAAATCCGAGCGCTACCACCGTTCGAGCGCCAGCATTGGTCGAGTTAGAGGGGCACGGGGGAGAATGCTCCAGTCAACACCTCCCCTATATAAGTTATTTGTCCGATTCTCGCACAACCGTAGTCTGCCTCGTCGAATCAAACAACGGTCCCAGATTCCGACTTCCGTTCCGTAGAGACCCAAAAGCTAGATGGAGGCTCGCAAGAAAGAGAGTCGGCGCATAGCAATCGGGTTTCTCGAACGTTTAGGGACCGAGCTCACTTGCGGATAGGGCAAAATCCGCCAAGCAACCCAAAAGCTAGACGGGGGCTCGAATCGAATCGCCTAGGCGGCCACAACAACGACGTGTTGGATCGACTACCAGTGCCAAACCATTCAGCAAGACTAGTCTGTGTCGAGGCCGGATAGAGATTCTCAGAGAGCGCCCGCATAGCATTTAGGAGACCTGCCGCGTCCCTCACACTCGACAAATGGTGGTGCACGTTTATAAATCCGAGCGATCCCAACCCTTTCAAGCACCAACATCGGTCGAGATAGAGGGGCACGGAGGGGGCTGCGTGAGACAACACAGTCCCCTATATAAGTTATTTGTCCGATTCTCACACATCCGAAGAATGGTCATCAAATCGGACAACAGCCCAAACTTCCGACTTCCGTCCCAGAAAGCCCAAGAGCTATCTAAAACGTTCATGGCCGGAACTCGATCGCGGCTATACCAGTCCGCCAAGCAACCCAAAAGCTAGACTGGAGCTCTAGTCGAATCACCTCTGTGGCCATTGCAAGGACGTGTTGGAGCGACTACCATTGCCGAACCATTCCGCAGGTCGAGTCCATACCAAGGCCGCATAGAGATTCACGATGAGCTCCTGCATAGCAATCAGGAGACTTGCCGTGTCCATCACAATCGATAAATCCTGGTGCAAGATTTTTGCATCCGAGCGCTCCAACCAGTCGAGCACCAGCATCAATCGACATAAACGGGCACGGGGGGAGGATGCTCGAGAACACTACCTCCCCTATATAAGTTATTTGTCCGATTCTCAAGCAGCCGAAGTCTGGTCATCGAATCGGGTCAAAGACCACAACTTCCGACTTTACCCACAATGCAAGTCATCGAATCGAACATCGGCCCCCGAGTCGGACTCCATGCGTATGTCAGGTCATCGGACCCAAATTCCGCCTTCCTGCGCATGGCGGGCCATCAATATCAACTCGGTCATCGGACCCAAACTCCGCCTTTTTGCGTATGGCACGCCTTCAAATCGGTCATCGGACCCAAATTCCGCCTTCCTGTGCATGGCGGGCCATCAACATCAACTCGGTCATCGGACCCAAATTCCGCCTTTCTGCGCATGGCACGCCATCAACTCGGTCATCGGACCCAAATTCCGCCTTCCTGCGCATGGCAGGTCATCGGACACAAATTCAGACCTCGCCAATATGCCTACGTATCGAATCGGTCATCGGACCCAACTTCCGACTTCATCCATACTGTAGGGTCTTTGAGGTTGGCGCGGTGCGCTCAACCCAGGGAGTCGACCCATCGAAGCATACACCTCCCCTATATAAGCTATTTGTCCGATTCCCACACCTGTGTAGTTTGCACCTCTGACCAGGACATCGACCCCAACTTCCGAACTCGACTGCAACGACGGCACCAGCGCCTTGGTGCGCACCTTGCGACGCACAGTCCCAACATTCGCCTTCCTGCACATGGCAGGTCATCGGACCCAAATTCCGACCTCGCGAGTATGCCTACATATCGAATCGGTCATCGGACCCAACTTCCGACTTCATCCATACCGTAGGGTCTTTGAGGTTGGCGCGGTGCGCTCAACCCGGGGAGTCGACCCAACGAAGCATACACCTCCCCTATATAAGCTATTTGTCCGATTCCCACACCTGTGTAGTTTGCACCTCCGATCAAGACATCGACCCCAACTTCCGAACTCGCCTCCAACGACCGAACCAGCGCCTTGGTGCGCACCTTGCAACGCACAGTGCCAACATTCGCCTTCCTGCACGTGGCAGGTCATCGGACCCAAATTCCGACCTCGCGAGTATGCCTACATATCGAATCGGTCATCGGACCCAACTTCCGACTTCATCCATACCGTAGGGTCTTTGAGGTTGGCGCGGTGCGCTCAACCCGGGGAGTCGACCCAACGAAGCATACACCTCCCCTATATAAGCTATTTGTCCGATTCCCACACCTGTGTAGCTTGCACCTCCGATCAGGACATCGACCCCAACTTCCGAACTCGACTAAAAAGACCGCACCAGCGCCTTGGTGTGCACCTTGCAACGCACAGTGTCAACATTCGCCTTCCTGCACATGGCAGGTCATCGGACCCAAATTCCGACCTCATGAGCATACCTACTAATCGAATTGGTCATCGGACCCAACTTCCGACTTCATCCATACCGTAGGGTCTTTGAGGTTGGCGCGGTGCGCTCAACCTGGGGAGTCGACCCATCGAAGCATACACCTCCCCTATATAAGCTATTTGTCCGATTCCGACACCTGTGTAGTTTGCACCTCCGCTCAGGACATCGACCCCAACTTCCGAACTCGCCTGCAACGACCGAACCAGCGCCTTGGTGCGCACCAAAAGTGCGCACTTTTGGAGGGCACTTTTGTGCGCTCCAAAGGTGCGCACTTTTGGAGGGCACTTTTCTGCGCTCCAAAGGTGCGCACTTTTGGAGGGCACTTTTTGGAGGGCACTTTTCTGCGCTCCAAAGGTGCGCACTTTTGGAGGGCACTTTTTGGAGGGCACTTTTCTGCGCTCCAAAGGTGCGCACTTTTGGAGGGCACTTTTTGGAGGGCACTTTTCTGCGCTCCAAAGGTGCGCACTTTTGGAGGGCACTTTTTGGAGGGCACTTTTCTGCGCTCCAAAGGTGCGCACTTTTGGAGGGCACTTTTTGGAGGGCACTTTTCTGCGCTCCAAAGGTGCGCACTTTTGGAGGGCACTTTTCTGCGCTCCAAAGGTGCGCACTTTTGGAGGGCACTTTTTGGAGGGCACTTTTCTGCGCTCCAAAGGTGCGCACTTTTGGAGGGCACTTTTCTGCGCTCCAAAGGTGCGCACTTTTGGAGGGCACTTTTTGGAGGGCACTTTTCTGCGCTCCAAAGGTGCGCACTTTTGGAGGGCACTTTTGTGCACTCCAAAGGTGCGCACTTTTGGAGGGCACTTTTCCTGTGCTCCAAAGGTGCACACCTAGGTGAGCACCTTCGACCACACCTTGTAGCACACCAAACTCTGACTTTCGACTTCATCCGCAATGCAGGGTCTTTGAGGTTGGCGCAATGCGCACAACCAGGGGAGTCGACCCATCAAACCCAACACCTCCCCTATATAAGCTATTTGTCTGATTCTCATACATGCGTAGCCTGCAGGAGCAATTAGGACATCGACCCCAACTTTCGGCTTCTAAACGAAAACAAGGTCTTTGAGGTTGGTGTAATGCGAACAACTAGGGGAGTCAACCCATCAAACCCAACACCTCCCCTATATAAGCTATTTGTCTGATTCTCATACATGTGTAGTCTACAGGAGCAATTAGGACATCGACCCCAACTTTTGACTTCTTAACGAAAACAAGGTCTTTGAGGTTGACGTAATGCGCACAACCAGGGGAGTCGACCCATCAAACCCAACACCTCCCCTATATAAGCTATTTGTCCGATTCTCATACATGTGTAGCCTGCAGGAGCCATTAGGACATTGACCCCAACTTTTGACTTCTTAACGAAAACAAGGTCTTTGAGGTTGGCGTAATGCGCACAACCAAGGGAGTTGACCCATCAAACCCAACACCTCCCCTATATAAGCTATTTGTCTGATTCTCATACATGTGTAGCCTGCAACAACGATTAGGACATCCACCCCAACTTCTGAATTCGTCTGCGTTGACCGCACCAAAGGTGCACGCCTTGGTGCTCACCAAAATCCGACTTCCGACTTCTTCTGCTATGCGGGGTCTTTGAGGTTGGCGCAGTGCGCACAACCAGGGGAGTCAACCCACCGAATGCAACACCTCCCCTATATAAGCTATTTGTCTGATTCTCATACATGCGTAGACTGCAGCAATGATTAGGACATCCACCCCAACTTTTGACTTCTTAAACAAGACAGGGTCTTTGAAGTTGGTGCAGTGCACACAACCAGGGGAGTCGACCCATCAAACGCAACACCTCCCCTATATAAAGCTATTTGTCCGATTCTCATACGTGTAGTCTGCAGCAGCGATTAGGACATCGACCCCAACTTCCGAATTCGTTTGCATTGACCGCACCAAAGGTGCACGCCTTGGTGTGCACCCTGGAGTGCACTTTGGTGCTCACCTCGGTGCACACTTTGGTGTGCACCTCGGTGTGCACCAAAGGTGCGCACCTTGGAGCGCACCAAAGGTGTACACTTTGGAGCGCACCACATAGGGTCTTTGAGAGGTTGGCGCAGTGCGCACACCAAGGTGGGTGTTGAGGTGCGTGCCGAGGTGGGTGGGTGCTAGGGTGCGCTCCATGGTGGGTGCCAGGGTGGGTGCGTGCTAGGGTGGATTCCAAAGAGGGTCATAGGGTGGGTGCCAAGGTGGGTTGGTGATATAGTGGGTTCAAAGGTGGGTACTAGGGTGGGTTCCAAGGTGGGTCACAAGTTGGGTGCCAGGATGCGTGGGTGTTAGGTTGGGTGCCAAGGTGGGCTCCTGCGTGGGTGGGTGCTAGGGTGGGTTTCAAGGTGGACGCGAGGGCGGGTGCCAAGGTGGGTAACAAGTTGGGTGTTAGGATGGGTGAGTGCTAGAGTGGGTGCCAAGGTGGGTGGGTGCTAAGGTGGATGCCAAGGTGGTTCACAGGGTGGGTGGGTTCTAGGGTGAGTTCCAAGGTGGGTCACAGGTTCAGTGCTAGGGTGGGTGTCAAGGCGGGTGTCGAGGTGCCTGGGTGCTAGGGTGTGGATGCCAATGTGGGTCATAGGGTGGGTACTAGGGTGGGCTGCAATGTGGGTGCCAAGGTGGGTAACATGCTCGGTGGGTTCTAAATTGGGTGCCAGGGTGGGTGTGCACCCACCTTGCCCGAGGTGGGTGCCAAGGTGCCAGTGTGGGTGGGTGCTAAGGTGGATGCCAAGGTGGGTGAGAAGGTGGGTGATAGGTTGAGTGGTAGGATGGGTGGGTGCCAAGATGGGTCACAGGGTGGGTGCAAGGGTGGGTAGGTGCTAGGGTTGGTGTCAGGGTGGGTGGGTGCTAGGTTGGGTTCCAAGGTGGGTGCGAGGGTGAGTGTCAAGGTGGGTCACAGGTTAGGTGCTAGGATGGGTGAGTGCTAGGGTGCAAAGGTGCCAGGGTGGGTGCTAGGATGGGTCGATGCTAGGGTGAGTGGCAAGGTGGGTCCACAAGTGTCAAGGTGGGTGCCGAGGTGGGTGCCAAGTCGGCGACTGCTATGGTGGATGCCAAGGTGGGTCACGGGGTGGGTGCCAAGTTGCTAGGTTGGGTTCCAAGGTGGGTGCCAACGTGGGTGCTAGGGTGCGTGGGTTAAAGGGTGTGTCACAACGTGGGTGCCAGGATGGGTGCGCACCCACACTGGCCAAGACGGGTGCGGGTGCAAGGTTGGGTTCCAAGCCCGGTCACAGGCTGGGTGCTAGGATGGGTGGGTGCCAAGGTGGGCACCAGGGTGGGTGCACCCACCCTGGCCAAGGTGGGTCACGGGGTGGGTCCTAGGGTGGGTAACGGGGTGGGTACTAAGGTGCGTGCCAAGGTGGGTCATAGGGTGGGTGCCAAGGTGGGCACCAGGGTGGGTGTGCACCAACCCTAGCCAGGGTAGGTCACGGGGTGGTTGTCGGGGTGGGCGTCAAGGAGCCAAGGTGGGTGGCAAGTAGCCAAGTTGCGTGCCAAGGTGGGTGTCGGGGTGGGTGCCAAGGATCCAAGGTGGGTGCCAAGGAACCAAGGTGGGTGTCTGGGTGGGTGCCGAGGTGGGAGCCAGGGTGGGTCCCAAGGTGAGTGCAAAGGTGGGTGCCAGGGTCAAGGTGAGTGCCAATGTGGGTTCCAAGGTGCCAGGGTCAGGGTGAGTGCCAATGTGGGTTCAAAGGTGCTAAGTTGGGTGCGAGGTTGGGTGCGAGGGTGGGTGGGTGCCAAGGTGTGCTAGGTGGAAGCCCGGGTGGGTCGGCATCCCATGGGTGTCGAGTTGGGTGCCTGATGGGTGCTTCTTGTCAAGTTTTAGTCGTCGGGACTCATTTCGAGCCTTAGAGGTCGTTTCTTGTCCGGTTGCCCTGTCTTCGACCTGGGAACCCAATTTTGGTCCTCGGGTCCCATTTTTTTTTGTCTCGCATCCCACTTTTGGCCTGTGGCCTTTTCGGGGTCGATTCTCGTTTTGGGCATCAGAGCATGTTTCTTCTCCTAAAACCCAATATTTGTTTATTAAGTCTCGGAACACATTTTTGTTCTCGTGGACCCATCATGGGTCTTGGAACGCATTTGTGGTCCTTGGGTCCCATTTTGCATCCCGAAACTTGTGTTTTGGTGCTTGATCCCTATTTTGGGTGCCCACCTTGCACCAAGTGCGCACCCGGGGCAAACCGAGCGCCTTGGTGCACCGGGGCAAGATCGAGCGTGCACCCGAGGCGCCCCGAACATGCACCAAGGTGCACTCGGCCCACATGTGAGCGCAGGTCGTTGCGCCCGAGGTGGTGTGTGGGCACCGCGTTGCAGACGGGACACTGCACGCACACGACGCCCCCTCCAGGTGCACGCACGTAGGCCGGGCCGGGTGCACACCCGACGCCCTAGCAAGGTGCGCGCACCCGGGCAGGGCTCACACTTGGCGAACGGGGCGCACTTCGCGAGGGAGGGTGTGCACCTCGACGGGGGTGGGTGGCCGGGGTGGATTCGCACGTGGGTCGCGGTTTGCTAAGTACACACTGCGACAAGCTCATAACGGGTGCGATCATACCAGCGTTAGTGCACCGGATCCCATCAGAACTCCGCAGTTAAGCGCGCTTGGGCCGGAGTAGTACTGGGATGGGTGACCTCCCGGGAAGTCCCGGTGTTGCACCCTTTTTTAGTTTTTCGCCGGGCGTCGCAATGCTATTTGAATAAACCTTTTGCCCGTTTGCGTTCTCGTCGGGGCCGGGCCGGGCCGGGGTGCGCTGCCCGCACTACCGCGCGCGCGGGGGCGACACCGAGCGCGCACCCGAGGCGCCCCGAGCACACAGGCCACGGTGCAACCCGGGCGTTGTGCGCGCACCCCGGTGCGCCCGAGGTGCTGCGCGCGCACCCAGGTGAAATCGGTGTGCACCTCGGCCAGTGCGCGCTCGGTCGAGTCGCGCACGTCGGCCAAGGTGCACGGTGATGTTTCTTACTCTAAGGTTCCGCACCAGACGCCCGGGACAGGTGAGCGAAGCTGGGCGGGGCCGGGTGCGCGGCCGGGGCAGGTGCACGCAGCTGGAGAGAGCTTTGGAGCACACTTCGGAGCGCACCAATGATGCGCTCCATTCAAAAGTTTCCTGAAAAGGCAAAAAAAGTTGAGATTATAGAATTTCCCACTTGAGAGATTGTAAAAAAAAAAAATTTAAAATGAAGGAAACGCGGGTGCCAAGGTGTGCGCAGCCCAGCCAAGGTGTGCGCACCAAGGCGCCCACCCTGGCGAAGGTGCACGCAAGGTGCGCACCCGAGGCAAACCGGACAATTAACCCAACTTTCGACTTCGCGCGCACCTTGGAGCGCACTTCGGAGCGCTCCTTGGTGCGCACCAATCTTGGGCACCTCGGAGTGCACCATGGCGCCCACCAAGGTGCGCACCCGGGGGAAACCGAGCTCCGACTTCGTGCGCACCTTGGAGCGCACGAAAGGTGCGCACCATGGCGCCCACCAAGGTGCGCAGCCCAGCCAAGGCGTGCGCATCAAGGTGCGCACCCTGGCGAAGGTGCGCACCCGGGGCAAACCGAGCTCCGACTTCGTGCGCACCTTGGAGCGCACAAAAGGTGCGCAACCCAGCCAAGGTGTGCGCACCCCGGTCAAACCGAGCTCTGAATCGTGCGCACCAGAGGTGCACGCCATCGTGCGCACCTTGGAGCACACTTCGGAGCCCTCCTTGGTGCGCGCCGATGTTGCGCACCTCGGAGCGCACCCGGGGAAAACAATGCAATTAACCCGACTTTCGACTTCGTGGGCACCTCGGAGCGCTCTCGGGTTCGCACCTCGGAGCACACCGAGGTGCGCACCTTTGATGCGCTGCCTTCACCAATTTCCAGAAAAGGCAAGAAAACATTGAGAAGGTGTGCGCACCGAGGTGCCCACCCTGGCGAAGGTGCACGCGAGGTGCGCACCCGGGGCAAACCGGGCTCCGACTTCGTGCACGCCGCACCTTGGAGCACACTTCAGAGCGCTCCTTGGTGCGCACCAGGGCGCGCAACCCAGCCGAGGTGCCCACCCCGGCGAAGGTGCACGCGAGGTGCGCACCCGGGGCAAACCGGGCTCCGACTTCGTGCACGCCATGGTGCCCACCGCGGCGAAGGTGCACGCGAGGTGCGCACCCGGGGCAAACCGGGCTCCGACTTCGTGCACGCCGCACCTTGGAGCACACTTCGGAGCGCTCCTTGGTGCGCACCATGGTGCCCACCAGGGCGCGCAACCCCGCCGAAGGTGCACGCGAGGTGCGCACCCGGGGCAAACCGGGCTCCGACTTCGTGCACGCCGCACCTTGGAGCACACTTCGGAGCGCTCCTTGGTGCGCACCATGGTGCCCACCAGGGCGCGCAACCCCGCCGAAGGTGCACGCGAGGTGCGCACCCGGGGCAAACCGGGCTCCGACTTCGTGCACGCCATGGTGCGCACCGCGGCGAAGGTGCGCACCCGGGGCAAACCGGGCTCCGACTTCGTGCACGCCGCACCTTGGAGCACACTTCGGAGCGCTCCTTGGTGCGCACCAGGGCGCGCAACCCAGCCGAGGTGCCCACCCCGGCGAAGGTGCACGCGAGGTGCGTACCCGGGGCAAACCGGGCTCCGACTTCGTGCACGCCGCACCTTGGAGCACACTTCGGAGCGCTCCTTGGTGCGCACCATGGTGCCCACCAGGCCGCGCAACCCAGCCAAGGTGTGCGCACCAAGGTGCACGCGAGGTGCGCACCCGGGGCAAACCGGGGTCCGACTTCGTGCACGCCGCACCTTGGAGCACACATCGGGGCGCTCCCGGGTTCGCACCGGCGTTGCGCACCGTGGTGGGCACCTCGGAGCACACCAAGGTGGGCAGCGAGGTGCGCACCTTTGATGCGATGCCTTCACTAATTTCCATAAAAGGCAAAAAAAAAACGAGATTTTAAAATTTCCGTTTTGAAAGATAGTGAGAAAAAGGGAATGCTGGTGCCATCTTGAGCCCGCCCTGGTGCGCAGCCCAGCCAAGGTGTGCGCACCAAGGTGCCCACCCTGGCGAAGGTGCGCGCCCGGGCAATTAACCCAACTTCCAACTTCGCGCGCGCCAGGGTGGGAGCGCACCCAACAACCGGGCCTGGGAAGAGCCAATGCGAGAAACCCCACCAAACGCTCTGACAAAAAAAGAGGGGGCGCTCCAGTAACCCCGCTTCGGAGCGCACCCTGGGCAAACCCAGCCAAGGTGCCCACCCCGGCCAAGGTGCAGGCGAGGTGCGCACCCGGGGCAAACCGGGCTCCGACAACGTGCACGCCGCACCTTGGAGCACACTTCGTAGCGCTCCCGGGTGCGCACCTCAGAGCACACCAAGGTGGGCAGCGAGGTGCGCACCTTTGATGCGCTGCCTTCACTAATTTCCAGAAAAGGCAAAAAAAAAAGGAGATTTTAAAATTTCCGTTTTGAAAGATAGTGAAAAAAACGGAACGCGCGTGCCATCTTGAGCCCGCCCTGGTGCGCAGCCCAGGTAAGGTGCCCACCCTGGCAAAGGTGCGCACCCGGGCAATTAACCCTACTTCCGACTTCGTGCGCGCCAGGGTGGCAACCGGGCCTCGGAAGAGCCAATGCGAGAAACCCCACCAAACGCTCCGACAAAAAAAGAGGCGGCGCTCCAATAACCCCGCTTCGGAGCGCAGCCGGGGCAAACCCAGCCAAGGTGCCCACCCCGACGAAGGTGCACGCGAGGTGCGCACCCGGGGCAAACCGGGCTCCGACAACGTGCACGCAGCACCTTGGAGCACACTTCGAAGCACTCCCGGGTGCCCACCGGCGTTGCGCACCGTGGTGGGCAGCGAGGTGCGCACCTTTGATGCGCTGCCTTCACTAATTTCCAGAAAAAGGCAAAAAAAAATGAGATTTTAAAATTTCCGTTTTGAAAGATAGTGAAAAAAAAGGAACGCGGGTGCCATCTTGAGCCCGCCCTGGTGCGCAGCCCAGGCAAGGCATGCGCACCAAGGTGCCCACCCGAGGTGCACACCCGGGGCAAACCGGGCTCCGACTTCGTGCAGGCCGCATCTTGGAGCACACTTCGGAGCGCTCCTTGGTGCGCACCATGGTGCCCACCAGGGCGCGCAACCCAGCCAAGGTCTGCACACCAAGGTGCCCACCCCGGCGAAGGTGCACGCGAGGTGCGCACCCGGGGCAAACCGGGCTCCGACTTCGTGCACGCCATGGTGCCCACCGCGGCGAAGGTGCACGCGAGGTGCGCACCCGGGGCAAACCGGGCTCCGACTTCGTGCACGCCGCACCTTGGAGCACACTTCGGAGCGCTCCTTGGTGCGCACCATGGTGCCCACCAGGGCGCGCAACCCAGCCAAGGTGTGCGCACCAAGGTGCACGCGAGGTGCGCACCCGGGGCAAACCGGGGTCCGACTTCGTGCACGCCGCACCTTGGAGCACACATCGGAGCGCTCCCAGGTTCGCACCAGCGTTGCGCACCTTTGATGCGCTGCCTTCACTAATTTCCAGAAAAGGCAAAAAAAAACGAGATTTTAAAATTTCCG
>NW_026729159.1:142500-167472 GCF_030272615.1 Cryptomeria japonica
CCCGCATAGCAATCGGGGTGTGAGGTTACGGATGCAGCATTGATAGCAATCGAGGTGTGAGGCGAAGGATGCAGAAGTGAGAGCCGAGGGATGTAGCAGAGATAGCAATCGGGGTGTGTGATGCAGAAGAGATAGCAATCGAGGTGTGCGGTGGGAAGGGCCCAGCAGCCAGAATGCATGAAGCGACGGATGAAGCAGTGATGACAACCGGGCTGTGAGGAGAGGAGGGATGCAGCCAAGAAAGCAATCAGGGCTCGAGGCAAGGGATGCATCAAGGATAGCAATCATGTTGTGAGGCGAGATTCCAAAGGCTAAACGTGAGAGGCTGCAGGGTCGACTCAGAGAGGTCTATGCATGTGAGAGGCTGAAAGCAAGGTCGACTCGGAGCGGTCTATGCATCGGGCGCGCTTGGGGCGACTACCAGTGCCAACCCCTTATCCCGCGACGCGTCCGACAAAGAGAACGTTCCAAGGCGGCAGAGGAGGTTACCAGCCGAAGGATGCAGTAGCAATAACAGGTATAGTTCCGCGGCGGCCGAGAAGACTCACCGCATAGGAATCGGGATGCGAGGCGAGGGATGCGGCGGGAAGGCCCCGACGGCTAAACGGAAGAGGCTGCAGGGCCGCCTCGGAATGGTCCAAGCATCGGATGCGATTGGGACGACTACCAGTGCCAACCCCTTATCCCGCGATGCGTCCGATACACAGATAGTTCCAAGGCGGCCGAGGAGCCTCACCGCATATCAATCGGGGTGCGAGGCGAGGGATGGGGCGGGAAGGCCCCAACGGCTAGACGGAAGAGGCTTCAGGGCCACCTCGGAATGGTCCAAGCATCGGACGCGCTTGGGGCGACTGCCAGTGCCAACCCCTTATCCCGCGATGCGTCCGATACACAGATGGTTCCAAGGCGGCCGAGGAGCCTCACCGCATAGCAATCGGGGGTGCGAGGCGAGGGATGGGGCGGGAAGGCCCCAACGGCTAGACGGAAGAGGCTTCAGGGCCGCCTAGGAATGGTCCAAGCATCGGACACGCTTGGGGCGACTACCAGTGACAGCCCCCTATCCCGCGATGCGTCCGATACGAAGATGGTTCCAAGGCGGCCGAGGAGCCTCACCGCATAGCAATCGGGGTGCGAGGTGGGGGATGCGGCGAGATGGCCCCAACGGCTAGACGGAAGAGGCCACAGGGCCGCGTCGGAATAGTCCAAGCATCGGACGCGCTTGGGGCGACTACCAGTGACAACCCCTTATCCCGCGATGCGTCCGATACGAAGATAGTTCCAAGGCGGCCGAGGAGCCTCACCGCATAGCAATCGGGGTGCGAGGTGGGGGATGCGGCGAGATGGCCCCAACGGCTAGACGGAAGAGGCTGCAGGGCCGCCTCGGAATAGTCCAAGAATCGGACGCGCTTGGGGCCACTACCAGTGACAACCCCTTATCCCGCAATGCGTCCGATACGAAGATAGTTCCAAGGCGGCCGAAGAGCCTCACCGCATAGCAATCGGGGTGCGAGGTGGGGGATGCGGCGAGATGGCCCCAACGGCTAGACGGAAGAGGCCACAGGGCCGCCTCGGAATAGTCCAAGCATCGGACGCGCTTGGGGCGACTACCAGTGACAACCCCTTATCCCGCGATGCGTCCGATACGAAGATAGTTCCCAGGCGGCCGAGGAGCCTCACCGCATAGCAATCGGGGTGCGAGGCGAGGGATGCGGCGAGATGGCCCCAAAGGCTAGACGGAAGAGGCTGCAGGGCTGCCTCGGAATAGTCCAAGCATCGGACGCGCTTGGGGCGACTACCACTGCCAACCCCTTATCCCGCGATGCGTCCGATACACAGATAGTTCCGAGGCGGCCGAGGAGGTGGGGGATGCAGCGAGATGGCCCCAACGGCTAGACGGAAGAGGCTGCAGGGCCGCCTCGGAATAGTCCAAGCATCGGACGCGCTTGGGGCGACTACCAGTGACAACCCCTTATCCCGCGATGCGTCCGATACACAGATAGTTCCGAGGCGGCCAAGGAGCCTCACCGCATAGCAATCGTGGTGCGAGGTGGGGGATGCGGCGAGATGGCCCCAACGGCTAGACGGAAGAGGCTGCAGGGCCGCCTCGGAATGGTCCAAGCATCGGATGCGCTTGGGGCGACTACCACTGCCAACCCCTTATCCCGCGATGCGTCCGATACACAGATAGTTCCAAGGCGGCCGAGGAGCCTCACAGCATAGCAATCAGGGTGCGAGGCGAGGGATGCGGCGAGAAAGCCCCAACGGCTAGAGGGAAGAGGCTTCAGGTCCGCCTCGGAATGGTCCAAGCATCGGACGCGCTTGGGGCGACTACCAGTGACAACCCCTTATCCCGCGACGCGTCCGATACACAGATAGTTCCAAGGCGGCCGAGGAGCCTCACCGCATAGCAATCGGGGTGCGAGGCGAGGGATGCGGCGAGAAGGACCCAACGGCTACACGGAAGAGGCTTCGGGGCCGCCTCGGAATGGTCCAAGCATCGGACGCGCTTGGGGCGACTACCAGTGACAACCCCTTATCCCGCGACGCGTCCGATACACAGATAGTTCCAAGGCGGCCGAGGAGCCTCACCGCATAGCAATCGGGGTGCGAGGCGAGGGATGCGGCGAGAAGGACCCAACGGCTACACGGAAGAGGCTTCGGGGCCGCCTCGGAATGGTCCAAGCATCGGACGCGCTTGGGGCGACTACCAGTGACAACCCCTTATCCCGCGACGCGTCCGATACACAGATAGTTCCAAGGCGGCCGAGGAGCCTCACCGCATAGCAATCGGGGTGCGAGGCGAGGGATGCGGCGAGAAGGACCCAACGGCTAGACGGAAGAGGCTTCGGGTCCGCCTCGGAATGGTCCAAGCATCGGACGCGCTTGGGGCGACTACCAGTGACAACCCCTTATCCCGCGACGCGTCCGATACACAGATAGTTCCAAGGCGGCCGAGGAGCCTCACCGCATAGCAATCGGGGTGCGAGGCGAGGGATGCGGCGAGAAGGACCCAACGGCTAGACGGAAGAGGCTTCGGGTCCGCCTCGGAATGGTCCAAGCATCGGACGCGCTTGGGGCGACTACCAGTGACAACCCCTTATCCCGCGACGCGTCCGATACACAGATAGTTCCAAGGCGGCCGAGGAGCCTCACCGCATAGCAATCGGGGTGCGAGGCGAGGGATGCGGCGAGAAGGACCCAACGGCTAGACGGAAGAGGCTTCGGGTCCGCCTCGGAATGGTCCAAGCATCGGACGCGCTTGGGGCGACTACCAGTGACAACCCCTTATCCCGCGACGCGTCCGATACACAGATAGTTCCGAGGCGGCCGAGGAGCCTCACCGCATAGCAATCGGGGTGCGAGGCGAAGGATGCGGCGAGAAGGACCCAACGGCTAGACGGAAGAGGCTTCGGGTCCGCCTCGGAATGGTCTAAGCATCAGACGCGCTTGGGGCGACTACCAGTGACAACCCCTTATCCCGCGACGCGTCCGATACACAGATAGTTCCAAGGCGGCCGAGGAGCCTCACCGCATAGCAATCGGGGTGCGAGGCGAGGGATGCGGCGAGAAGGACCCAACGGCTAGACGGAAGAGGCTTCAGGGCCGCCTCGGAATGGTCCAAGCATCGAACGCGCTTGGGGCGACTACCAGTGACAACCCCTTATCCCGCGACGCGTCCGATACACAGATAGTTCCGAGGCGGCCGAGGAGCCTCACCGCATAGCAATCGGGGTGCGAGGCGAGGGATGCGGCGAGAAGGACCCAACGGCTAGACGGAAGAGGCTTCAGGGCCGCCTCGGAATGGTCCAAGCATCGGACGCGCTTGGGGCGACTACCAGTGACAACCCCTTATCCCGCGACGCGTCCGATACACAGATAGTTCCGAGGCGGCCGAGGAGCCTCACCGCATAGCAATCGGGGTGCGAGGCGAGGGATGCGGCGAGAAGGACCCAACGGCTAGACGGAAGAGGCTTCAGGGCCGCCTCGGAATGGTCCAAGCATCGGACGCGCTTGGGGCGACTACCAATGACAACCCCTTATCCCGCGACGCGTCCGATACACAGATAGTTCCGAGGCGGCCGAGGAGCCTCACCGCATAGCAATCGGGGTGCGAGGCGAGGGATGCGGCGAGAAGGACCCAACGGCTAGACGGAAGAGGCTTCAGGGCCGCCTCGGAATGGTCCAAGCATCGGACGCGCTTGGGGCGACTACCAGTGACAACCCCTTATCCCGCGACGCGTCCGATACACAGATAGTTCCGAGGCGGCCGAGGAGCCTCACCGCATAGCAATCGGGGTGCGAGGCGAGGGATGCGGCGAGAAGGACCCAACGGCTAGACGGAAGAGGCTTCAGGGCCGCCTCGGAATGGTCCAAGCATCGGACGCGCTTGGGGCGACTACCGTTGCCAACCCCTTATCCCGCGATGCGTCTGATACACAGATAGTTCCGAGGCGGCCGAGGAGCCTCACCGCATAGCAATCGGGTTGCGAGGCAGATTATTGGGAAGGGAACCCCCTGGGATGCGGCTCAAGCAGTGCCCAAAGGGACTGGAATGCGGAATCACATCGAGAGACCCAAATGCTATACGAGGGCTCAAATCGAATTATCGATTTGGCCACGACATGGACGCATCGGAACGACTACCTTTGCCGAACCACTCGCAATTGCATCCATACCGAAACCAATAGACATTTCCGTTAGAGCCCTCGCATAGCATTCGGGAATCTCGCATGCCCCTCTAAATCGACCAATGCTGGCGCTCAATGAAAATCCGAGCGCTACCACCGTTCGAGCGCCAGCATTGGTCGAGTTAGAGGGGCACGGGGGAGAATGCTCCAGTCAACACCTCCCCTATATAAGTTATTTGTCCGATTCTCGCACAACCGTAGTCTGCCTCGTCGAATCAAACAACGGTCCCAGATTCCGACTTCCGTTCCGTAGAGACCCAAAAGCTAGATGGAGGCTCGCAAGAAAGAGAGTCGGCGCATAGCAATCGGGTTTCTCGAACGTTTAGGGACCGAGCTCACTTGCGGATAGGGCAAAATCCGCCAAGCAACCCAAAAGCTAGACGGGGGCTCGAATCGAATCGCCTAGGCGGCCACAACAACGACGTGTTGGATCGACTACCAGTGCCAAACCATTCAGCAAGACTAGTCTGTGTCGAGGCCGGATAGAGATTCTCAGAGAGCGCCCGCATAGCATTTAGGAGACCTGCCGCGTCCCTCACACTCGACAAATGGTGGTGCACGTTTATAAATCCGAGCGATCCCAACCCTTTCAAGCACCAACATCGGTCGAGATAGAGGGGCACGGAGGGGGCTGCGTGAGACAACACAGTCCCCTATATAAGTTATTTGTCCGATTCTCACACATCCGAAGAATGGTCATCAAATCGGACAACAGCCCAAACTTCCGACTTCCGTCCCAGAAAGCCCAAGAGCTATCTAAAACGTTCATGGCCGGAACTCGATCGCGGCTATACCAGTCCGCCAAGCAACCCAAAAGCTAGACTGGAGCTCTAGTCGAATCACCTCTGTGGCCATTGCAAGGACGTGTTGGAGCGACTACCATTGCCGAACCATTCCGCAGGTCGAGTCCATACCAAGGCCGCATAGAGATTCACGATGAGCTCCTGCATAGCAATCAGGAGACTTGCCGTGTCCATCACAATCGATAAATCCTGGTGCAAGATTTTTGCATCCGAGCGCTCCAACCAGTCGAGCACCAGCATCAATCGACATAAACGGGCACGGGGGGAGGATGCTCGAGAACACTACCTCCCCTATATAAGTTATTTGTCCGATTCTCAAGCAGCCGAAGTCTGGTCATCGAATCGGGTCAAAGACCACAACTTCCGACTTTACCCACAATGCAAGTCATCGAATCGAACATCGGCCCCCGAGTCGGACTCCATGCGTATGTCAGGTCATCGGACCCAAATTCCGCCTTCCTGCGCATGGCGGGCCATCAATATCAACTCGGTCATCGGACCCAAACTCCGCCTTTTTGCGTATGGCACGCCTTCAAATCGGTCATCGGACCCAAATTCCGCCTTCCTGTGCATGGCGGGCCATCAACATCAACTCGGTCATCGGACCCAAATTCCGCCTTTCTGCGCATGGCACGCCATCAACTCGGTCATCGGACCCAAATTCCGCCTTCCTGCGCATGGCAGGTCATCGGACACAAATTCAGACCTCGCCAATATGCCTACGTATCGAATCGGTCATCGGACCCAACTTCCGACTTCATCCATACTGTAGGGTCTTTGAGGTTGGCGCGGTGCGCTCAACCCAGGGAGTCGACCCATCGAAGCATACACCTCCCCTATATAAGCTATTTGTCCGATTCCCACACCTGTGTAGTTTGCACCTCTGACCAGGACATCGACCCCAACTTCCGAACTCGACTGCAACGACGGCACCAGCGCCTTGGTGCGCACCTTGCGACGCACAGTCCCAACATTCGCCTTCCTGCACATGGCAGGTCATCGGACCCAAATTCCGACCTCGCGAGTATGCCTACATATCGAATCGGTCATCGGACCCAACTTCCGACTTCATCCATACCGTAGGGTCTTTGAGGTTGGCGCGGTGCGCTCAACCCGGGGAGTCGACCCAACGAAGCATACACCTCCCCTATATAAGCTATTTGTCCGATTCCCACACCTGTGTAGTTTGCACCTCCGATCAAGACATCGACCCCAACTTCCGAACTCGCCTCCAACGACCGAACCAGCGCCTTGGTGCGCACCTTGCAACGCACAGTGCCAACATTCGCCTTCCTGCACGTGGCAGGTCATCGGACCCAAATTCCGACCTCGCGAGTATGCCTACATATCGAATCGGTCATCGGACCCAACTTCCGACTTCATCCATACCGTAGGGTCTTTGAGGTTGGCGCGGTGCGCTCAACCCGGGGAGTCGACCCAACGAAGCATACACCTCCCCTATATAAGCTATTTGTCCGATTCCCACACCTGTGTAGCTTGCACCTCCGATCAGGACATCGACCCCAACTTCCGAACTCGACTAAAAAGACCGCACCAGCGCCTTGGTGTGCACCTTGCAACGCACAGTGTCAACATTCGCCTTCCTGCACATGGCAGGTCATCGGACCCAAATTCCGACCTCATGAGCATACCTACTAATCGAATTGGTCATCGGACCCAACTTCCGACTTCATCCATACCGTAGGGTCTTTGAGGTTGGCGCGGTGCGCTCAACCTGGGGAGTCGACCCATCGAAGCATACACCTCCCCTATATAAGCTATTTGTCCGATTCCGACACCTGTGTAGTTTGCACCTCCGCTCAGGACATCGACCCCAACTTCCGAACTCGCCTGCAACGACCGAACCAGCGCCTTGGTGCGCACCAAAAGTGCGCACTTTTGGAGGGCACTTTTGTGCGCTCCAAAGGTGCGCACTTTTGGAGGGCACTTTTCTGCGCTCCAAAGGTGCGCACTTTTGGAGGGCACTTTTTGGAGGGCACTTTTCTGCGCTCCAAAGGTGCGCACTTTTGGAGGGCACTTTTTGGAGGGCACTTTTCTGCGCTCCAAAGGTGCGCACTTTTGGAGGGCACTTTTTGGAGGGCACTTTTCTGCGCTCCAAAGGTGCGCACTTTTGGAGGGCACTTTTTGGAGGGCACTTTTCTGCGCTCCAAAGGTGCGCACTTTTGGAGGGCACTTTTTGGAGGGCACTTTTCTGCGCTCCAAAGGTGCGCACTTTTGGAGGGCACTTTTCTGCGCTCCAAAGGTGCGCACTTTTGGAGGGCACTTTTTGGAGGGCACTTTTCTGCGCTCCAAAGGTGCGCACTTTTGGAGGGCACTTTTTGGAGGGCACTTTTCTGCGCTCCAAAGGTGCGCACTTTTGGAGGGCACTTTTTGGAGGGCACTTTTCTGCGCTCCAAAGGTGCGCACTTTTGGAGGGCACTTTTGTGCACTCCAAAGGTGCGCACTTTTGGAGGGCACTTTTCCTGTGCTCCAAAGGTGCACACCTAGGTGAGCACCTTCGACCACACCTTGTAGCACACCAAACTCTGACTTTCGACTTCATCCGCAATGCAGGGTCTTTGAGGTTGGCGCAATGCGCACAACCAGGGGAGTCGACCCATCAAACCCAACACCTCCCCTATATAAGCTATTTGTCTGATTCTCATACATGCGTAGCCTGCAGGAGCAATTAGGACATCGACCCCAACTTTCGGCTTCTAAACGAAAACAAGGTCTTTGAGGTTGGTGTAATGCGAACAACTAGGGGAGTCAACCCATCAAACCCAACACCTCCCCTATATAAGCTATTTGTCTGATTCTCATACATGTGTAGTCTACAGGAGCAATTAGGACATCGACCCCAACTTTTGACTTCTTAACGAAAACAAGGTCTTTGAGGTTGACGTAATGCGCACAACCAGGGGAGTCGACCCATCAAACCCAACACCTCCCCTATATAAGCTATTTGTCCGATTCTCATACATGTGTAGCCTGCAGGAGCCATTAGGACATTGACCCCAACTTTTGACTTCTTAACGAAAACAAGGTCTTTGAGGTTGGCGTAATGCGCACAACCAAGGGAGTTGACCCATCAAACCCAACACCTCCCCTATATAAGCTATTTGTCTGATTCTCATACATGTGTAGCCTGCAACAACGATTAGGACATCCACCCCAACTTCTGAATTCGTCTGCGTTGACCGCACCAAAGGTGCACGCCTTGGTGCTCACCAAAATCCGACTTCCGACTTCTTCTGCTATGCGGGGTCTTTGAGGTTGGCGCAGTGCGCACAACCAGGGGAGTCAACCCACCGAATGCAACACCTCCCCTATATAAGCTATTTGTCTGATTCTCATACATGCGTAGACTGCAGCAATGATTAGGACATCCACCCCAACTTTTGACTTCTTAAACAAGACAGGGTCTTTGAAGTTGGTGCAGTGCACACAACCAGGGGAGTCGACCCATCAAACGCAACACCTCCCCTATATAAAGCTATTTGTCCGATTCTCATACGTGTAGTCTGCAGCAGCGATTAGGACATCGACCCCAACTTCCGAATTCGTTTGCATTGACCGCACCAAAGGTGCACGCCTTGGTGTGCACCCTGGAGTGCACTTTGGTGCTCACCTCGGTGCACACTTTGGTGTGCACCTCGGTGTGCACCAAAGGTGCGCACCTTGGAGCGCACCAAAGGTGTACACTTTGGAGCGCACCACATAGGGTCTTTGAGAGGTTGGCGCAGTGCGCACACCAAGGTGGGTGTTGAGGTGCGTGCCGAGGTGGGTGGGTGCTAGGGTGCGCTCCATGGTGGGTGCCAGGGTGGGTGCGTGCTAGGGTGGATTCCAAAGAGGGTCATAGGGTGGGTGCCAAGGTGGGTTGGTGATATAGTGGGTTCAAAGGTGGGTACTAGGGTGGGTTCCAAGGTGGGTCACAAGTTGGGTGCCAGGATGCGTGGGTGTTAGGTTGGGTGCCAAGGTGGGCTCCTGCGTGGGTGGGTGCTAGGGTGGGTTTCAAGGTGGACGCGAGGGCGGGTGCCAAGGTGGGTAACAAGTTGGGTGTTAGGATGGGTGAGTGCTAGAGTGGGTGCCAAGGTGGGTGGGTGCTAAGGTGGATGCCAAGGTGGTTCACAGGGTGGGTGGGTTCTAGGGTGAGTTCCAAGGTGGGTCACAGGTTCAGTGCTAGGGTGGGTGTCAAGGCGGGTGTCGAGGTGCCTGGGTGCTAGGGTGTGGATGCCAATGTGGGTCATAGGGTGGGTACTAGGGTGGGCTGCAATGTGGGTGCCAAGGTGGGTAACATGCTCGGTGGGTTCTAAATTGGGTGCCAGGGTGGGTGTGCACCCACCTTGCCCGAGGTGGGTGCCAAGGTGCCAGTGTGGGTGGGTGCTAAGGTGGATGCCAAGGTGGGTGAGAAGGTGGGTGATAGGTTGAGTGGTAGGATGGGTGGGTGCCAAGATGGGTCACAGGGTGGGTGCAAGGGTGGGTAGGTGCTAGGGTTGGTGTCAGGGTGGGTGGGTGCTAGGTTGGGTTCCAAGGTGGGTGCGAGGGTGAGTGTCAAGGTGGGTCACAGGTTAGGTGCTAGGATGGGTGAGTGCTAGGGTGCAAAGGTGCCAGGGTGGGTGCTAGGATGGGTCGATGCTAGGGTGAGTGGCAAGGTGGGTCCACAAGTGTCAAGGTGGGTGCCGAGGTGGGTGCCAAGTCGGCGACTGCTATGGTGGATGCCAAGGTGGGTCACGGGGTGGGTGCCAAGTTGCTAGGTTGGGTTCCAAGGTGGGTGCCAACGTGGGTGCTAGGGTGCGTGGGTTAAAGGGTGTGTCACAACGTGGGTGCCAGGATGGGTGCGCACCCACACTGGCCAAGACGGGTGCGGGTGCAAGGTTGGGTTCCAAGCCCGGTCACAGGCTGGGTGCTAGGATGGGTGGGTGCCAAGGTGGGCACCAGGGTGGGTGCACCCACCCTGGCCAAGGTGGGTCACGGGGTGGGTCCTAGGGTGGGTAACGGGGTGGGTACTAAGGTGCGTGCCAAGGTGGGTCATAGGGTGGGTGCCAAGGTGGGCACCAGGGTGGGTGTGCACCAACCCTAGCCAGGGTAGGTCACGGGGTGGTTGTCGGGGTGGGCGTCAAGGAGCCAAGGTGGGTGGCAAGTAGCCAAGTTGCGTGCCAAGGTGGGTGTCGGGGTGGGTGCCAAGGATCCAAGGTGGGTGCCAAGGAACCAAGGTGGGTGTCTGGGTGGGTGCCGAGGTGGGAGCCAGGGTGGGTCCCAAGGTGAGTGCAAAGGTGGGTGCCAGGGTCAAGGTGAGTGCCAATGTGGGTTCCAAGGTGCCAGGGTCAGGGTGAGTGCCAATGTGGGTTCAAAGGTGCTAAGTTGGGTGCGAGGTTGGGTGCGAGGGTGGGTGGGTGCCAAGGTGTGCTAGGTGGAAGCCCGGGTGGGTCGGCATCCCATGGGTGTCGAGTTGGGTGCCTGATGGGTGCTTCTTGTCAAGTTTTAGTCGTCGGGACTCATTTCGAGCCTTAGAGGTCGTTTCTTGTCCGGTTGCCCTGTCTTCGACCTGGGAACCCAATTTTGGTCCTCGGGTCCCATTTTTTTTTGTCTCGCATCCCACTTTTGGCCTGTGGCCTTTTCGGGGTCGATTCTCGTTTTGGGCATCAGAGCATGTTTCTTCTCCTAAAACCCAATATTTGTTTATTAAGTCTCGGAACACATTTTTGTTCTCGTGGACCCATCATGGGTCTTGGAACGCATTTGTGGTCCTTGGGTCCCATTTTGCATCCCGAAACTTGTGTTTTGGTGCTTGATCCCTATTTTGGGTGCCCACCTTGCACCAAGTGCGCACCCGGGGCAAACCGAGCGCCTTGGTGCACCGGGGCAAGATCGAGCGTGCACCCGAGGCGCCCCGAACATGCACCAAGGTGCACTCGGCCCACATGTGAGCGCAGGTCGTTGCGCCCGAGGTGGTGTGTGGGCACCGCGTTGCAGACGGGACACTGCACGCACACGACGCCCCCTCCAGGTGCACGCACGTAGGCCGGGCCGGGTGCACACCCGACGCCCTAGCAAGGTGCGCGCACCCGGGCAGGGCTCACACTTGGCGAACGGGGCGCACTTCGCGAGGGAGGGTGTGCACCTCGACGGGGGTGGGTGGCCGGGGTGGATTCGCACGTGGGTCGCGGTTTGCTAAGTACACACTGCGACAAGCTCATAACGGGTGCGATCATACCAGCGTTAGTGCACCGGATCCCATCAGAACTCTGCAGTTAAGCGCGCTTGGGCCGGAGTAGTACTGGGATGGGTGACCTCCCGGGAAGTCCCGGTGTTGCACCCTTTTTTAGTTTTTCGCCGGGCGTCGCAATGCTATTTGAATAAACCTTTTGCCCGTTTGCGTTCTCGTCGGGGCCGGGCCGGGCCGGGGTGCGCTGCCCGCACTACCGCGCGCGCGGGGGGCGACACCGAGCGCGCACCCGAGGCGCCCCGAGCACACAGGCCACGGTGCAACCCGGGCGTTGTGCGCGCACCCCGGTGCGCCCGAGGTGCTGCGCGCGCACCCAGGTGAAATCGGTGTGCACCTCGGCCAGTGCGCGCTCGGTCGAGTCGCGCACGTTGGCCAAGGTGCACGGTGATGTTTCTTACTCTAAGGTTCCGCACCAGACGCCCGGGACAGGTGAGCGAAGCTGGGCGGGGCCGGGTGCGCGGCCGGGGCAGGTGCACGCAGCTGGAGAGAGCTTTGGAGCACACTTCGGAGCGCACCAATGATGCGCTCCATTCAAAAGTTTCCTGAAAAGGCAAAAAAAGTTGAGATTATAGAATTTCCCACTTGAGAGATTGTAAAAAAAAAAAATTTAAAATGAAGGAAACGCGGGTGCCAAGGTGTGCGCAGCCCAGCCAAGGTGTGCGCACCAAGGCGCCCACCCTGGCGAAGGTGCACGCAAGGTGCGCACCCGAGGCAAACCGGACAATTAACCCAACTTTCGACTTCGCGCGCACCTTGGAGCGCACTTCGGAGCGCTCCTTGGTGCGCACCAATCTTGGGCACCTCGGAGTGCACCATGGCGCCCACCAAGGTGCGCACCCGGGGCAAACCGAGCTCCGACTTCGTGCGCACCTTGGAGCGCACGAAAGGTGCGCACCATGGCGCCCACCAAGGTGCGCAGCCCAGCCAAGGCGTGCGCATCAAGGTGCGCACCCTGGCGAAGGTGCGCACCCGGGGCAAACCGAGCTCCGACTTCGTGCGCACCTTGGAGCGCACAAAAGGTGCGCAACCCAGCCAAGGTGTGCGCACCCCGGTCAAACCGAGCTCCGAATCGTGCGCACCAGAGGTGCACGCCATCGTGCGCACCTTGGAGCACACTTCGGAGCCCTCCTTGGTGCGCGCCGATGTTGCGCACCTCGGAGCGCACCCGGGGAAAACAATGCAATTAACCCGACTTTCGACTTCGTGGGCACCTCGGAGCGCTCTCGGGTTCGCACCTCGGAGCACACCGAGGTGCGCACCTTTGATGCGCTGCCTTCACCAATTTCCAGAAAAGGCAAGAAAACATTGAGAAGGTGTGCGCACCGAGGTGCCCACCCTGGCGAAGGTGCACGCGAGGTGCGCACCCGGGGCAAACCGGGCTCCGACTTCGTGCACGCCGCACCTTGGAGCACACTTCGGAGCGCTCCTTGGTGCGCACCAGGGCGCGCAACCCAGCCGAGGTGCCCACCCCGGCGAAGGTGCACGCGAGGTGCGCACCCGGGGCAAACCGGGCTCCGACTTCGTGCACGCCATGGTGCCCACCGCGGCGAAGGTGCACGCGAGGTGCGCACCCGGGGCAAACCGGGCTCCGACTTCGTGCACGCCGCACCTTGGAGCACACTTCGGAGCGCTCCTTGGTGCGCACCATGGTGCCCACCAGGGCGCGCAACCCCGCCGAAGGTGCACGCGAGGTGCGCACCCGGGGCAAACCGGGCTCCGACTTCGTGCACGCCGCACCTTGGAGCACACTTCGGAGCGCTCCTTGGTGCGCACCATGGTGCCCACCAGGGCGCGCAACCCCGCCGAAGGTGCACGCGAGGTGCGCACCCGGGGCAAACCGGGCTCCGACTTCGTGCACGCCATGGTGCGCACCGCGGCGAAGGTGCGCACCCGGGGCAAACCGGGCTCCGACTTCGTGCACGCCGCACCTTGGAGCACACTTCGGAGCGCTCCTTGGTGCGCACCAGGGCGCGCAACCCAGCCGAGGTGCCCACCCCGGCGAAGGTGCACGCGAGGTGCGTACCCGGGGCAAACCGGGCTCCGACTTCGTGCACGCCGCACCTTGGAGCACACTTCGGAGCGCTCCTTGGTGCGCACCATGGTGCCCACCAGGCCGCGCAACCCAGCCAAGGTGTGCGCACCAAGGTGCACGCGAGGTGCGCACCCGGGGCAAACCGGGGTCCGACTTCGTGCACGCCGCACCTTGGAGCACACATCGGGGCGCTCCCGGGTTCGCACCGGCGTTGCGCACCGTGGTGGGCACCTCGGAGCACACCAAGGTGGGCAGCGAGGTGCGCACCTTTGATGCGATGCCTTCACTAATTTCCATAAAAGGCAAAAAAAAAACGAGATTTTAAAATTTCCGTTTTGAAAGATAGTGAGAAAAAGGGAATGCTGGTGCCATCTTGAGCCCGCCCTGGTGCGCAGCCCAGCCAAGGTGTGCGCACCAAGGTGCCCACCCTGGCGAAGGTGCGCGCCCGGGCAATTAACCCAACTTCCAACTTCGCGCGCGCCAGGGTGGGAGCGCACCCAACAACCGGGCCTGGGAAGAGCCAATGCGAGAAACCCCACCAAACGCTCTGACAAAAAAAGAGGGGGCGCTCCAGTAACCCCGCTTCGGAGCGCACCCTGGGCAAACCCAGCCAAGGTGCCCACCCCGGCCAAGGTGCAGGCGAGGTGCGCACCCGGGGCAAACCGGGCTCCGACAACGTGCACGCCGCACCTTGGAGCACACTTCGTAGCGCTCCCGGGTGCGCACCTCAGAGCACACCAAGGTGGGCAGCGAGGTGCGCACCTTTGATGCGCTGCCTTCACTAATTTCCAGAAAAGGCAAAAAAAAAAGGAGATTTTAAAATTTCCGTTTTGAAAGATAGTGAAAAAAACGGAACGCGCGTGCCATCTTGAGCCCGCCCTGGTGCGCAGCCCAGGTAAGGTGCCCACCCTGGCAAAGGTGCGCACCCGGGCAATTAACCCTACTTCCGACTTCGTGCGCGCCAGGGTGGCAACCGGGCCTCGGAAGAGCCAATGCGAGAAACCCCACCAAACGCTCCGACAAAAAAAGAGGCGGCGCTCCAATAACCCCGCTTCGGAGCGCAGCCGGGGCAAACCCAGCCAAGGTGCCCACCCCGACGAAGGTGCACGCGAGGTGCGCACCCGGGGCAAACCGGGCTCCGACAACGTGCACGCAGCACCTTGGAGCACACTTCGAAGCACTCCCGGGTGCCCACCGGCGTTGCGCACCGTGGTGGGCAGCGAGGTGCGCACCTTTGATGCGCTGCCTTCACTAATTTCCAGAAAAAGGCAAAAAAAAATGAGATTTTAAAATTTCCGTTTTGAAAGATAGTGAAAAAAAAGGAACGCGGGTGCCATCTTGAGCCCGCCCTGGTGCGCAGCCCAGGCAAGGCATGCGCACCAAGGTGCCCACCCGAGGTGCACACCCGGGGCAAACCGGGCTCCGACTTCGTGCAGGCCGCACCTTGGAGCACACTTCGGAGCGCTCCTTGGTGCGCACCATGGTGCCCACCAGGGCGCGCAACCCAGCCAAGGTCTGCACACCAAGGTGCCCACCCCGGCGAAGGTGCACGCGAGGTGCGCACCCGGGGCAAACCGGGCTCCGACTTCGTGCACGCCATGGTGCCCACCGCGGCGAAGGTGCACGCGAGGTGCGCACCCGGGGCAAACCGGGCTCCGACTTCGTGCACGCCGCACCTTGGAGCACACTTCGGAGCGCTCCTTGGTGCGCACCATGGTGCCCACCAGGGCGCGCAACCCAGCCAAGGTGTGCGCACCAAGGTGCACGCGAGGTGCGCACCCGGGGCAAACCGGGGTCCGACTTCGTGCACGCCGCACCTTGGAGCACACATCGGAGCGCTCCCAGGTTCGCACCAGCGTTGCGCACCTTTGATGCGCTGCCTTCACTAATTTCCAGAAAAGGCAAAAAAAAACGATATTTTAAAATTTCCGTTCTGAAAGATAGTGAAAAAAACGGAACGCGGGTGCCATCTTGAGCCCTTCCTGGTGCGCAGCCCAGGCAAGTTGTGCGCACCAAGGTGCCCACCCTGGCGGAGGTGCGCGCCCGGGGCAAACCGGGCTCCGACTTCGTGCACTGCATGGTGCCCACCAAGGCGCGCAACCCAGCCAAGGTGCCCACCGCAGCGAAGGTGCACGCGAGGTGCACACCCGGGGCAAACCGGGCTCCGACTTCGTGCACGCCGCACCTTGGAGCACACTTCAGAGCGCTCCTTGGTGCGCACCAGGGCGCGCAACCCAGCCGAGGTGCCCACCCCGGCGAAGGTGCACGCGAGGTGCGCACCCGGGGCAAACCGGGCTCCGACTTCGTGCACGCCATGGTGCCCACCGCGGCGAAGGTGCGCACCCGGGGCAAACCGGGCTCCGACTTCGTGCACGCCGCACCTTGGAGCACACTTCGGAGCGCTCCTTGGTGCGCACCATGGTGCCCACCAGGCCGCGCAACCCAGCCAAGGTGTGCGCACCAAGGTGCACGCGAGGTGCGCACCCGGGGCAAACCGGGGTCCGACTTCGTGCACGCCGCACCTTGGAGCACACATCGGGGCGCTCCCGGGTTCGCACCGGCGTTGCGCACCGTGGTGGGCACCTCGGAGCACACCAAGGTGGGCAGCGAGGTGCGCACCTTTGATGCGATGCCTTCACTAATTTCCATAAAAGGCAAAAAAAAAACGAGATTTTAAAATTTCCGTTTTGAAAGATAGTGAGAAAAAGGGAATGCTGGTGCCATCTTGAGCCCGCCCTGGTGCGCAGCCCAGCCAAGGTTTGCGCACCAAGGTGCCCACCCTGGCGAAGGTGCGCGCCCGGGCAATTAACCCAACTTCCAACTTCGCGCGCGCCAGGGTGGGAGCGCACCCAACAACCGGGCCTGGGAAGAGCCAATGCGAGAAACCCCACCAAACTCTCTGACAAAAAAAGAGGGGGCGCTCCAGTAACCCCGCTTCGGAGCGCACCCTGGGCAAACCCAGCCAAGGTGCCCACCCCGGCCAAGGTGCAGGCGAGGTGCGCACCCGGGGCAAACCGGGCTCCGACAACGTGCACGCCGCACCTTGGAGCACACTTCGTAGCGCTCCCGGGTGCGCACCTCAGAGCACACCAAGGTGGGCAGCGAGGTGCGCACCTTTGATGCGCTGCCTTCACTAATTTCCAGAAAAGGCAAAAAAAAAAGGAGATTTTAAAATTTCCGTTTTGAAAGATAGTGAAAAAAACGGAACGCGCGTGCCATCTTGAGCCCGCCCTGGTGCGCAGCCCAGGTAAGGTGCCACCCTGGCAAAGGTGCGCACCCGGGCAATTAACCCTACTTCCGACTTCGTGCGCGCCAGGGTGGCAACCGGGCCTCGGAAGAGCCAATGCGAGAAACCCCACCAAACGCTCCGACAAAAAAAGAGGCGGCGCTCCAATAACCCCGCTTCGGAGCGCAGCCGGGGCAAACCAAGCCAAGGTGCCCACCCCGACGAAGGTGCACGCGAGGTGCGCACCCGGGGCAAACCGGGCTCCGACAACGTGCACGCAGCACCTTGGAGCACACTTCGAAGCACTCCCGGGTGCCCACCGGCGTTGCGCACCGTGGTGGGCAGCGAGGTGCGCACCTTTGATGCGCTGCCTTCACTAATTTCCAGAAAAAGGCAAAAAAAAATGAGATTTTAAAATTTCCGTTTTGAAAGATAGTGAAAAAAAAGGAACGCGGGTGCCATCTTGAGCCCGCCCTGGTGCGCAGCCCAGGCAAGGCATGCGCACCAAGGTGCCCACCCGAGGTGCACACCCGGGGCAAACCGGGCTCCGACTTCGTGCAGGCCGCACCTTGGAGCACACTTCGGAGCGCTCCTTGGTGCGCACCATGGTGCCCACCAGGGCGCACCCGAGGCAAACCGGGCTCCGACTTCGTGCACGCCGCACCTTGGAGCACACATCGGAGCGCTCCCAGGTTCGCACCAGCGTTGCGCACCTTTGATGCGCTGCCTTCACTAATTTCCAGAAAAGGCAAAAAAAAACGATATTTTAAAATTTCCGTTCTGAAAGATAGTGAAAAAAACGGAACGCGGGTGCCATCTTGAGCCCTTCCTGATGCGCAGCCCAGGCAAGTTGTGCGCACCAAGGTGCCCACCCTGGCGGAGGTGCGCGCCCGGGGCAAACCGGGCTCCGACTTCGTGCACTGCATGGTGCCCACCAAGGCGCGCAACCCAGCCAAGGTGCCCACCGCAGCGAAGGTGCACGCGAGGTGCGCACCCGAGGTGCACACCCGGGGCAAACCGGGCTCCGACTTCGTGCACGCCGCACCTTGGAGCACACTTCAGAGCGCTCCTTGGTACGCACCAGGGCGCGCAACCCAGCCAAGGTGCTCACCCCGGCGAAGGTGCACGCGAGGTGCGCACCCGGGGCAAACCGGGCTCGGACTTCGTGCACGCCGCACCTTGGAGCACACATCGGAGCGCTCCCGGGTTCGCACCAGCATTGCGCACCTTTGATGCGCTGCCTTCACTAATTTCCAGAAAAGGCAAAAAAAAGAAAAAAATGAGATTTTAAAATTTCCGTTTTGAAAGATAGTGAAAAAAACGGAACGCGGGTGCCATCTTGAGCCCGCCCTGGTGTGCAGCCCAGGCAAGTTGTGCGCACCAAGGCACCCACCCTGGCCAAGGTGGGTCACGGGGTGGGTCCTAGGGTGGGTAACGGGGTGGGTACTAAGGTGCGTGCCAAGGTGGGTCATAGGGTGGGTGCCAAGGTGGGCACCAGGGTGGGTGTGCACCAACCCTAGCCAGGGTAGGTCACGGGGTGGTTGTCGGGGTGGGCGTCAAGGAGCCAAGGTGGGTGGCAAGTAGCCAAGTTGCGTGCCAAGGTGGGTGTCGGGGTGGGTGCCAAGGATCCAAGGTGGGTGCCAAGGAACCAAGGTGGGTGTCTGGGTGGGTGCCGAGGTGGGAGCCAGGGTGGGTCCCAAGGTGAGTGCAAAGGTGGGTGCCAGGGTCAAGGTGAGTGCCAATGTGGGTTCCAAGGTGCCAGGGTCAGGGTGAGTGCCAATGTGGGTTCAAAGGTGCTAAGTTGGGTGCGAGGTTGGGTGCGAGGGTGGGTGGGTGCCAAGGTGTGCTAGGTGGAAGCCCGGGTGGGTCGGCATCCCATGGGTGTCGAGTTGGGTGCCTGATGGGTGCTTCTTGTCAAGTTTTAGTCGTCGGGACTCATTTCGAGCCTTAGAGGTCGTTTCTTGTCCGGTTGCCCTGTCTTCGACCTGGGAACCCAATTTTGGTCCTCGGGTCCCATTTTTTTTTGTCTCGCATCCCACTTTTGGCCTGTGGCCTTTTCGGGGTCGATTCTCGTTTTGGGCATCAGAGCATGTTTCTTCTCCTAAAACCCAATATTTGTTTATTAAGTCTCGGAACACATTTTTGTTCTCGTGGACCCATCATGGGTCTTGGAACGCATTTGTGGTCCTTGGGTCCCATTTTGCATCCCGAAACTTGTGTTTTGGTGCTTGATCCCTATTTTGGGTGCCCACCTTGCACCAAGTGCGCACCCGGGGCAAACCGAGCGCCTTGGTGCACCGGGGCAAGATCGAGCGTGCACCCGAGGCGCCCCGAACATGCACCAAGGTGCACTCGGCCCACATGTGAGCGCAGGTCGTTGCGCCCGAGGTGGTGTGTGGGCACCGCGTTGCAGACGGGACACTGCACGCACACGACGCCCCCTCCAGGTGCACGCACGTAGGCCGGGCCGGGTGCACACCCGACGCCCTAGCAAGGTGCGCGCACCCGGGCAGGGCTCACACTTGGCGAACGGGGCGCACTTCGCGAGGGAGGGTGTGCACCTCGACGGGGGTGGGTGGCCGGGGTGGATTCGCACGTGGGTCGCGGTTTGCTAAGTACACACTGCGACAAGCTCATAACGGGTGCGATCATACCAGCGTTAGTGCACCGGATCCCATCAGAACTCCGCAGTTAAGCGCGCTTGGGCCGGAGTAGTACTGGGATGGGTGACCTCCCGGGAAGTCCCGGTGTTGCACCCTTTTTTAGTTTTTCGCCGGGCGTCGCAATGCTATTTGAATAAACCTTTTGCCCGTTTGCGTTCTCGTCGGGGCCGGGCCGGGCCGGGGTGCGCTGCCCGCACTACCGCGCGCGCGGGGGGCGACACCGAGCGCGCACCCGAGGCGCCCCGAGCACACAGGCCACGGTGCAACCCGGGCGTTGTGCGCGCACCCCGGTGCGCCCGAGGTGCTGCGCGCGCACCCAGGTGAAATCGGTGTGCACCTCGGCCAGTGCGCGCTCGGTCGAGTCGCGCACGTTGGCCAAGGTGCACGGTGATGTTTCTTACTCTAAGGTTCCGCACCAGACGCCCGGGACAGGTGAGCGAAGCTGGGCGGGGCCGGGTGCGCGGCCGGGGCAGGTGCACGCAGCTGGAGAGAGCTTTGGAGCACACTTCGGAGCGCACCAATGATGCGCTCCATTCAAAAGTTTCCTGAAAAGGCAAAAAAAGTTGAGATTATAGAATTTCCCACTTGAGAGATTGTAAAAAAAAAAAATTTAAAATGAAGGAAACGCGGGTGCCAAGGTGTGCGCAGCCCAGCCAAGGTGTGCGCACCAAGGCGCCCACCCTGGCGAAGGTGCACGCAAGGTGCGCACCCGAGGCAAACCGGACAATTAACCCAACTTTCGACTTCGCGCGCACCTTGGAGCGCACTTCGGAGCGCTCCTTGGTGCGCACCAATCTTGGGCACCTCGGAGTGCACCATGGCGCCCACCAAGGTGCGCACCCGGGGCAAACCGAGCTCCGACTTCGTGCGCACCTTGGAGCGCACGAAAGGTGCGCACCATGGCGCCCACCAAGGTGCGCAGCCCAGCCAAGGCGTGCGCATCAAGGTGCGCACCCTGGCGAAGGTGCGCACCCGGGGCAAACCGAGCTCCGACTTCGTGCGCACCTTGGAGCGCACAAAAGGTGCGCAACCCAGCCAAGGTGTGCGCACCCCGGTCAAACCGAGCTCCGAATCGTGCGCACCAGAGGTGCACGCCATCGTGCGCACCTTGGAGCACACTTCGGAGCCCTCCTTGGTGCGCGCCGATGTTGCGCACCTCGGAGCGCACCCGGGGAAAACAATGCAATTAACCCGACTTTCGACTTCGTGGGCACCTCGGAGCGCTCTCGGGTTCGCACCTCGGAGCACACCGAGGTGCGCACCTTTGATGCGCTGCCTTCACCAATTTCCAGAAAAGGCAAGAAAACATTGAGAAGGTGTGCGCACCGAGGTGCCCACCCTGGCGAAGGTGCACGCGAGGTGCGCACCCGGGGCAAACCGGGCTCCGACTTCGTGCACGCCGCACCTTGGAGCACACTTCGGAGCGCTCCTTGGTGCGCACCAGGGCGCGCAACCCAGCCGAGGTGCCCACCCCGGCGAAGGTGCACGCGAGGTGCGCACCCGGGGCAAACCGGGCTCCGACTTCGTGCACGCCATGGTGCCCACCGCGGCGAAGGTGCACGCGAGGTGCGCACCCGGGGCAAACCGGGCTCCGACTTCGTGCACGCCGCACCTTGGAGCACACTTCGGAGCGCTCCTTGGTGCGCACCATGGTGCCCACCAGGGCGCGCAACCCCGCCGAAGGTGCACGCGAGGTGCGCACCCGGGGCAAACCGGGCTCCGACTTCGTGCACGCCGCACCTTGGAGCACACTTCGGAGCGCTCCTTGGTGCGCACCATGGTGCCCACCAGGGCGCGCAACCCCGCCGAAGGTGCACGCGAGGTGCGCACCCGGGGCAAACCGGGCTCCGACTTCGTGCACGCCATGGTGCGCACCGCGGCGAAGGTGCGCACCCGGGGCAAACCGGGCTCCGACTTCGTGCACGCCGCACCTTGGAGCACACTTCGGAGCGCTCCTTGGTGCGCACCAGGGCGCGCAACCCAGCCGAGGTGCCCACCCCGGCGAAGGTGCACGCGAGGTGCGTACCCGGGGCAAACCGGGCTCCGACTTCGTGCACGCCGCACCTTGGAGCACACTTCGGAGCGCTCCTTGGTGCGCACCATGGTGCCCACCAGGCCGCGCAACCCAGCCAAGGTGTGCGCACCAAGGTGCACGCGAGGTGCGCACCCGGGGCAAACCGGGGTCCGACTTCGTGCACGCCGCACCTTGGAGCACACATCGGGGCGCTCCCGGGTTCGCACCGGCGTTGCGCACCGTGGTGGGCACCTCGGAGCACACCAAGGTGGGCAGCGAGGTGCGCACCTTTGATGCGATGCCTTCACTAATTTCCATAAAAGGCAAAAAAAAAACGAGATTTTAAAATTTCCGTTTTGAAAGATAGTGAGAAAAAGGGAATGCTGGTGCCATCTTGAGCCCGCCCTGGTGCGCAGCCCAGCCAAGGTGTGCGCACCAAGGTGCCCACCCTGGCGAAGGTGCGCGCCCGGGCAATTAACCCAACTTCCAACTTCGCGCGCGCCAGGGTGGGAGCGCACCCAACAACCGGGCCTGGGAAGAGCCAATGCGAGAAACCCCACCAAACGCTCTGACAAAAAAAGAGGGGGCGCTCCAGTAACCCCGCTTCGGAGCGCACCCTGGGCAAACCCAGCCAAGGTGCCCACCCCGGCCAAGGTGCAGGCGAGGTGCGCACCCGGGGCAAACCGGGCTCCGACAACGTGCACGCCGCACCTTGGAGCACACTTCGTAGCGCTCCCGGGTGCGCACCTCAGAGCACACCAAGGTGGGCAGCGAGGTGCGCACCTTTGATGCGCTGCCTTCACTAATTTCCAGAAAAGGCAAAAAAAAAAGGAGATTTTAAAATTTCCGTTTTGAAAGATAGTGAAAAAAACGGAACGCGCGTGCCATCTTGAGCCCGCCCTGGTGCGCAGCCCAGGTAAGGTGCCCACCCTGGCAAAGGTGCGCACCCGGGCAATTAACCCTACTTCCGACTTCGTGCGCGCCAGGGTGGCAACCGGGCCTCGGAAGAGCCAATGCGAGAAACCCCACCAAACGCTCCGACAAAAAAAGAGGCGGCGCTCCAATAACCCCGCTTCGGAGCGCAGCCGGGGCAAACCCAGCCAAGGTGCCCACCCCGACGAAGGTGCACGCGAGGTGCGCACCCGGGGCAAACCGGGCTCCGACAACGTGCACGCAGCACCTTGGAGCACACTTCGAAGCACTCCCGGGTGCCCACCGGCGTTGCGCACCGTGGTGGGCAGCGAGGTGCGCACCTTTGATGCGCTGCCTTCACTAATTTCCAGAAAAAGGCAAAAAAAAATGAGATTTTAAAATTTCCGTTTTGAAAGATAGTGAAAAAAAAAGGAACGCGGGTGCCATCTTGAGCCCGCCCTGGTGCGCAGCCCAGGCAAGGCATGCGCACCAAGGTGCCCACCCGAGGTGCACACCCGGGGCAAACCGGGCTCCGACTTCGTGCAGGCCGCACCTTGGAGCACACTTCGGAGCGCTCCTTGGTGCGCACCATGGTGCCCACCAGGGCGCGCAACCCAGCCAAGGTCTGCACACCAAGGTGCCCACCCCGGCGAAGGTGCACGCGAGGTGCGCACCCGGGGCAAACCGGGGCTCCGACTTCGTGCACGCCATGGTGCCCACCGCGGCGAAGGTGCACGCGAGGTGCGCACCCGGGGCAAACCGGGCTCCGACTTCGTGCACGCCGCACCTTGGAGCACACTTCGGAGCGCTCCTTGGTGCGCACCATGGTGCCCACCAGGGCGCGCAACCCAGCCAAGGTGTGCGCACCAAGGTGCACGCGAGGTGCGCACCCGGGGCAAACCGGGGTCCGACTTCGTGCACGCCGCACCTTGGAGCACACATCGGAGCGCTCCCAGGTTCGCACCAGCGTTGCGCACCTTTGATGCGCTGCCTTCACTAATTTCCAGAAAAGGCAAAAAAAAACGAGATTTTAAAATTTCCGTTCTGAAAGATAGTGAAAAAAACGGAACGCGGGTGCCATCTTGAGCCCTTCCTGGTGCGCAGCCCAGGCAAGTTGTGCGCACCAAGGTGCCCACCCTGGCGGAGGTGCGCGCCCGGGGCAATCCGGGCTCCGACTTCGTGCACTGCATGGTGCCCACCAAGGCGCGCAACCCAGCCAAGGTGCCCACCGCAGCGAAGGTGCACGCGAGGTGCGCACCCGAGGTGCACACCCGGGGCAAACCGGGCTCCGACTTCGTGCACGCCGCACCTTGGAGCACACTTCAGAGCGCTCCTTGGTGCGCACCAGGGCGCGCAACCCAACCAAGGTCTGCACACCAAGGTGCTCACCCCGGCGAAGGTGCACGCGAGGTGCGCACCCGGGGCAAACCGGGCTCGGACTTCGTGCACGCCGCACCTTGGAGCACACATCGGAGCGCTCCCGGGTTCGCACCAGCATTGCGCACCTTTGATGCGCTCCAATAACCCCACTTCGGAGCGCACCAGAAACCCCACTGGACGCTTGGGCAAAAATGTAATGCGCACCCGAAGCCCCTACCCAGAAATCCCCAGTTCGGACATGGGGAGCTGCAACGGTAAAAAGCCTCACTAAACTCTCGGACGGAAAGGTGGCTCGAGGGTAATGCCCGAAACCCCACTTCCACTTCCGCTCTTCGGAGCCCCGCCTAGCACTTGGACGAAAAAAATGCGGCACATGGGTTGCCGAGCTTGGCACCTGGATGAGAAACCCCTCTTCGGAGCCCCGCCCGGCACTTGGACAAAAAAAGTGCAGCCCCCGGATGAGAAACCCCTCTTCGAAGCCCCGCCCAACACTTGGACGGAAAAAATGCGGCCCAAGGGTTGCCCAGCTTGGCCCCTGGATGAGAAACCCCTCTTCGAAGCCCCGCCCAACACTTGGACAAAAAAAATGCGGCCCAAGGGTTTTGCCCAGCTCGGCCCCCGGATGAGAAACCCCTCTTCGGAGCCCCGCCCAGCACTTGGACGAAAAAAATGCGGCCCAAGGGTTGCCCCATCTTGGCACCCGGATGAGAAACCCCTCTTCAGAGCTTGGAAAACCCCACTCAGCCCTTTGACAGGAAGGCGGACCCAGGGTCGCATCATATTTTCATCCACACTTGGCATCCGGGGAAGAAAAGAGTGCGCCACAAACCGCGCTCAACCCTTGGGCAAAGGAAAGGGTCGCACCGTCGGCAACCCCCGCTTGGCACTTGGCACTGGCAGAGGAACCCCGCCTCGAGGGACTTTGGAGATAGAGATGCGGGTCAGCGAGCAACGAAGAAGGTTTAGAACTGTAAACCCCACCTACGACAGAGCCAAAAAAAAGAGGTCGCACGAATCGAGGCGAC
>NW_026729160.1:0-42500 GCF_030272615.1 Cryptomeria japonica
GCGCACCGGGGTGCGCGCACAACGCCCGGGTTGCACCGTGGCCTGTGTGCTCGGGGCGCCTCGGGTGCGCGCTCGGTGTCGCCCCCGCGCGCGCGGTAGTGCGGGCAGCGCACCCCGGCCCGGCCCGGCCCCGACGAGAACGCAAACGGGCAAAAGGTTTATTCAAATAGCATTGCGACGCCCGGCGAAAAACTAAAAAAGGGTGCAACACCGGGACTTCCCGGGAGGTCACCCATCCCAGTACTACTCCGGCCCAAGCGCGCTTAACTGCGGAGTTCTGATGGGATCCGGTGCACTAACGCTGGTATGATCGCACCCGTTATGAGCTTGTCGCAGTGTGTACTTAGCAAACCGCGACCCACGTGCGAATCCACCCCGGCCACCCACCCCCGTCGAGGTGCACACCCTCCCTCGCGAAGTGCGCCCCGTTCGCCAAGTGTGAGCCCTGCCCGGGTGCGCGCACCTTGCTAGGGCGTCGGGTGTGCACCCGGCCCGGCCTACGTGCGTGCACCTGGACGGGGCGTCGTGTGCGTGCAGTGTCCCGTCTGCAACGCGGTGCCCACACACCACCTCGGGCGCAACGACCTGCGCTCACATGTGGGCCGAGTGCACCTTGGTGCATGTTCGGGGCGCCTCGGGTGCACGCTCGATCTTGCCCCGGTGCACCAAGGCGCTCGGTTTGCCCCGGGTGCGCACTTGGTGCAAGGTGGGCACCCAAAATAGGGATCAAGCACCAAAACACAAGTTTCGGGATGCAAAATGGGACCCAAGGACCACAAATGCGTTCCAAGACCCATGATGGGTCCACGAGAACAAAAATGTGTTCCGAGACTTAATAAACAAATATTGGGTTTTAGGAGAAGAAACATGCTCTGATGCCCAAAACGAGAATCGACCCCGAAAAGGCCACAGGCCAAAAGTGGGATGCGAGACAAAAAAAAAAGGGACCCGAGGACCAAAATTGGGTTCCCAGGTCGAAGACAGGGCAACCGGACAAGAAACGACCTCTAAGGCTCGAAATGAGTCCCGACGACTAAAACTTGACAAGAAGCACCCATCAGGCACCCAACTCGACACCCATGGGATGCCGACCCACCCGGGCTTCCACCTAGCACACCTTGGCACCCACCCACCCTCGCACCCAACCTCGCACCCAACTTAGCACCTTTGAACCCACATTGGCACTCACCCTGACCCTGGCACCTTGGAACCCACATTGGCACTCACCTTGACCCTGGCACCCACCTTTGCACTCACCTTGGGACCCACCCTGGCTCCCACCTCGGCACCCACCCAGACACCCACCTTGGTTCCTTGGCACCCACCTTGGATCCTTGGCACCCACCCCGACACCCACCTTGGCACGCAACTTGGCTACTTGCCACCCACCTTGGCTCCTTGACGCCCACCCCGACAACCACCCCGTGACCTACCCTGGCTAGGGTTGGTGCACACCCACCCTGGTGCCCACCTTGGCACCCACCCCATGACCCACCTTGGCACGCACCTTAGTACCCACCCCGTTACCCACCCTAGGACCCACCCCGTGACCCACCTTGGCCAGGGTGGGTGCCTTGGTGCGCACAACTTGCCTGGGCTGCACACCAGGGCGGGCTCAAGATGGCACCCGCGTTCCGTTTTTTTCACTATCTTTCAAAACGGAAATTTTAAAATCTCGTTTTTTTTTTTTTTTTTGCCTTTTCTGGAAATTAGTGAAGGCAGCGCATCAAAGGTGCGCAATGCTGGTGCGAACCCGGGAGCGCTCCGATGTGTGCTCCAAGGTGCGGCGTGCACGAAGTCCGAGCCCGGCTTGCCCCGGGTGCGCACCTCGCGTGCACCTTCGCCGGGGTGAGCACCTTGGCTGGGTTGCGCGCCCTGGTGCGCACCAAGGAGCGCTCTGAAGTGTGCTCCAAGGTGCGGCGTGCACGAAGTCGGAGCTCGGTTTGCCCCGGGTGTGCACCTCGGGTGCGCACCTCGCGTGCACCTTCGCTGCGGTGGGCACCTTGGCTGGGTTGCGCGCCTTGGTGGGCACCATGCAGTGCACGAAGTCGGAGCCCGGTTTGCCCCGGGCGCGCACCTCCGCCAGGGTGGGCACCTTGGTGCGCACAACTTGCCTGGGCTGCGCACCAGGAAGGGCTCAAGATGGCACCCGCGTTCCGTTTTTTTCACTATCTTTCAGAACGGAAATTTTAAAATATCGTTTTTTTTTGCCTTTTCTGGAAATTAGTGAAGGCAGCGCATCAAAGGTGCGCAACGCTGGTGCGAACCTGGGAGCGCTCCGATGTGTGCTCCAAGGTGCGGCGTGCACGAAGTCGGAGCCCGGTTTGCCCCGGGTGCGCCCTGGTGGGCACCATGGTGCGCACCAAGGAGCGCTCCGAAGTGTGCTCCAAGGTGCGGCCTGCACGAAGTCGGAGCCCGGTTTGCCCCGGGCGTGCACCGCGGGTGGGCACCTTGGTGCGCATGCCTTGCCTGGGCTGCGCACCAGGGCGGGCTCAAGATGGCACCCGCGTTCCGTTTTTTTCACTATCTTTCAAAACGGAAATTTTAAAATCTCATTTTTTTTTGCCTTTTCTGGAAATTAGTGAAGGCAGCGCATCAAAGGTGCGCACCTCGCTGCCCACCACGGTGCGCAACGCCGGTGGGCACCCGGGAGTGCTTCGAAGTGTGCTCCAAGGTGCTGCGTGCACGTTGTCGGAGCCCGGTTTGCCCCGGGTGCGCACCTCGCGTGCACCTTCGTCGGGGTGGGCACCTTGGCTGGGTTTGCCCCGGCTGCGCTCCGAAGCGGGGTTATTGGAGCGCCGCCTCTTTTTTTGTCGGAGCGTTTGGTGGGGTTTCTCGCATTGGCTCTTCCCAGGCCCGGTTGCCACCCTGGCGCGCACGAAGTCGGAAGTAGGGTTAATTGCCCGGGTGCGCACCTTTGCCAGGGTGGGCACCTTACCTGGGCTGTGCACCAGGGCGGGCTCAAGATGGCACCCGCGTTCCGTTTTTTTCACTATCTTTCAAAACGGAAATTTTAAAATCTCCTCTTTTTTTTGCCTTTTCTGGAAATTAGTGAAGGCAGCGCATCAAAGGTGCGCACCTCGCTGCCCACCTTGGTGTGCTCTGAGGTGCGCACCCGGGAGCGCTACGAAGTGTGCTCCAAGGTGCGGCGTGCACGTTGTCGGAGCCCGGTTTGCCCCGGGTGCGCACCTCGCCTGCACCTTGGCCGGGGTGGGCACCCTGGCTGGGTTTGCCCAGGGTGCGCTCCGAAGCGGGGTTACTGGAGCGCCCCCTCTTTTTTTGTCAGAGCGTTTGGTGGGGTTTCTCGCATTGGCTCTTCCCAGGCCCGGTTGTTGGGTGCGCTCCCACCCTGGCGCGCGCGAAGTTGGAAGTTGGGTTAATTGCCCGGGCGCGCACCTTCGCCAGGGTGGGCACCTTGGTGCGCACACCTTGGCTGGGCTGCGCACCAGGGCGGGCTCAAGATGGCACCAGCATTCCCTTTTTCTCACTATCTTTCAAAACGGAAATTTTAAAATCTCGTTTTTTTTTGCCTTTTATGGAAATTAGTGAAGGCATCGCATCAAAGGTGCGCACCTCGCTGCCCACCTTGGTGTGCTCCGAGGTGCCCACCACGGTGCGCTCCGAGGTGCCCACCACGGTGCGCAACGCCGGTGCGAACCCGGGAGCGCCCCGATGTGTGCTCCAAGGTGCGGCGTGCACGAAGCCGGACCCCGGTTTGCCCCGGGTGCGCACCTCGCGTGCACCTTGGTGCGCACACCTTGGCTGGGTTGCGCGGCCTGGTGGGCACCATGGTGCGCACCAAGGAGCGCTCCAAAGTGTGCTCCAAGGTGCGGCGTGCACGAAGTCCTAGCCCGGTTTGCCCCGGGTGCGCACCTTCGCCGCGGTGGGCACCATGGCGTGCACGAAGTCGGAGCCCGGTTTGCCCCGGGTGCGCACCTCGCGTGCACCTTCGCCGGGGTGGGCACCTCGGCTGGGTTGCGCGCCCTGGTGCGCACCAAGGAGCGCTCCGAAGTGTGCTCCAAGGTGCGGCGTGCACGAAGTCGGAGCCCGGTTTGCCCCGGGTGCGCACCTTCGCCGCGGTGGGCACCCTGGTGCGCACCATGGCGTGCACGAAGTCGGAGCCCGGTTTGCCCCGGGTGCGCACCTCGCGTGCACCTTCGGCGGGGTTGCGCGCCCTGGTGCGCACCAAGGAGCGCTCCGAAGTGTGCTCCAAGGTGCGGCGTGCACGAAGTCGGAGCCCGGTTTGCCCCGGGTGCGCACCTCGCGTGCACCTTCGGCGGGGTTGCGCGCCCTGGTGGGCACCATGGTGCGCACCAAGGAGCGCTCCGAAGTGTGCTCCAAGGTGCGGCGTGCACGAAGTCGGAGCCCGGTTTGCCCCGGGTGCGCACCTCGCGTGCACCTTCGCCGCGGTGGGCACCATGGCGTGCACGAAGTCGGAGCCCGGTTTGCCCCGGGTGCGCACCTCGCGTGCACCTTCGCCGGGGTGGGCACCTCGGCTGGGTTGCGCGCCCTGGTGCGCACCAAGGAGCGCTCCGAAGTGTGCTCCAAGGTGCGGCGTGCACGAAGTCGGAGCCCGGTTTGCCCCGGGTGCGCACCTCGCGTGCACCTTCGCCGCGGTGGGCACCATGGCGTGCACGAAGTCGGAGCCCGGTTTGCCCCGGGTGCGCACCCCGCGTGCACCTTCGCCGGGGTGGGCACCTCGGCTGGGTTGCGCGCCCTGGTGCGCACCAAGGAGCGCTCCGAAGTGTGCTCCAAGGTGCGGCGTGCACGAAGTCGGAGCCCGGTTTGCCCCGGGTGCGCACCTCGCGTGCACCTTCGCCGCGGTGGGCACCTTGGCTGGGTTGGGCACCATTGAGCGCTCCGAAGTGTGCTCCAAGGTGCGCACCATGGCCCTCCAAGGTGCGCAGCATGGCGTGCACGAAGTCGGAGCCCGGTTTGCCCCGGGTGCGCACCTCGCGTGCACCTTCGCCAGGGTGGGCACCTCGGTGCGCACACCTTCTCAATGTTTTCTTGCCTTTTCTGGAAATTGGTGAAGGCAGCGCATCAAAGGTGCGCACCTCGGTGTGCTCCGAGGTGCGAACCCGAGAGCGCTCCGAGGTGCCCACGAAGTCGAAAGTCGGGTTAATTGCATTGTTTTCCCCGGGTGCGCTCCGAGGTGCGCAACATCGGTGCGCACCAAGGAGGGCTCCGAAGTGTGCTCCAAGGTGCGCACGATTCGGAGCTCGGTTTGCCCGGGGTGCGCACACCTTGGCTGGGTTGCGCACCCTTTGTGCGCTCCAAGGTGCGCACGAAGTCGGAGCTCGGTTTGCCCCGGGTGCGCACCTTCGCCAGGGTGCGCACCTTGATGCGCACGCCTTGGCTGGGCTGCGCACCTTGGTGGGCGCCATGGTGCGCACCTTTCGTGCGCTCCAAGGTGCGCACGAAGTCGGAGCTCGGTTTGCCCCGGGTGCGCACCTTGGTGGGCGCCATGGTGCACTCCGAGGTGCCCAAGATTGGTGCGCACCAAGGAGCGCTCCGAAGTGCGCTCCAAGGTGCGCAGGTGCGCGCGAAGTCGAAAGTTGGGTTAATTGTCCGGTTTGCCTCGGGTGCGCACCTTGCGTGCACCTTCGCCAGGGTGGGCGCCTTGGTGCGCACACCTTGGCTGGGCTGCGCACCCGGGCGCGCACACCTTGGCACCCGCGTTTCCTTCATTTTAAATTTTTTTTTTTTACAATCTCTCAAGTGGGAAATTCTATAATCTCAACTTTTTTTGCCTTTTCAGGAAACTTTTGAATGGAGCGCATCATTGGTGCGCTCCGAAGTGTGCTCCAAGGTGCGCACCTCTGGTGTGCTCCAAAGCTCTCTCCAGCTGCGTGCACCTGCCCCGGCCGCGCACCCGGCCCCGCCCAGCTTCGCTCACCTGTCCCGGGCGTCTGGTGCGGAACCTTAGAGTAAGAAACATCACCGTGCACCTTGGCCAACGTGCGCGACTCGACCGAGCGCGCACTGGCCGAGGTGCACACCGATTTCACCTGGGTGCGCGCGCAGCACCTCGGGCGCACCGGGGTGCGCGCACAACGCCCGGGTTGCACCGTGGCCTGTGTGCTCGGGGCGCCTCGGGTGCGCGCTCGGTGTCGCCCCCGCGCGCGCGGTAGTGCGGGCAGCGCACCCCGGCCCGGCCCGGCCCCGACGAGAACGCAAACGGGCAAAAGGTTTATTCAAATAGCATTGCGACGCCCGGCGAAAAACTAAGAAAGGGTGCAACACCGGGACTTCCCGGGAGGTCACCCATCCCAGTACTACTCCGGCCCAAGCGCGCTTAACTGCGGAGTTCTGATGGGATCCGGTGCACTAACGCTGGTATGATCGCACCCGTTATGAGCTTGTCGCAGTGTGTACTTAGCAAACCGCGACCCACGTGCGAATCCACCCCGGCCACCCACCCCCGTCGAGGTGCACACCCTCCCTCGCGAAGTGCGCCCCGTTCGCCAAGTGTGAGCCCTGCCCGGGTGCGCGCACCTTGCTAGGGCGTCGGGTGTGCACCCGGCCCGGCCTACGTGCGTGCACCTGGACGGGGCGTCGTGTGCGTGCAGTGTCCCGTCTGCAACGCGGTGCCCACACACCACCTCGGGCGCAACGACCTGCGCTCACATGTGGGCCGAGTGCACCTTGGTGCATGTTCGGGGCGCCTCGGGTGCACGCTCGATCTTGCCCCGGTGCACCAAGGCGCTCGGTTTGCCCCGGGTGCGCACTTGGTGCAAGGTGGGCACCCAAAATAGGGATCAAGCACCAAAACACAAGTTTCGGGATGCAAAATGGGACCCAAGGACCACAAATGCGTTCCAAGACCCATGATGGGTCCACGAGAACAAAAATGTGTTCCGAGACTTAATAAACAAATATTGGGTTTTAGGAGAAGAAACATGCTCTGATGCCCAAAACGAGAATCGACCCCGAAAAGGCCACAGGCCAAAAGTGGGATGCGAGACAAAAAAAAATGGGACCCGAGGACCAAAATTGGGTTCCCAGGTCGAAGACAGGGCAACCGGACAAGAAACGACCTCTAAGGCTCGAAATGAGTCCCGACGACTAAAACTTGACAAGAAGCACCCATCAGGCACCCAACTCGACACCCATGGGATGCCGACCCACCCGGGCTTCCACCTAGCACACCTTGGCACCCACCCACCCTCGCACCCAACCTCGCACCCAACTTAGCACCTTTGAACCCACATTGGCACTCACCCTGACCCTGGCACCTTGGAACCCACATTGGCACTCACCTTGACCCTGGCACCCACCTTTGCACTCACCTTGGGACCCACCCTGGCTCCCACCTCGGCACCCACCCAGACACCCACCTTGGTTCCTTGGCACCCACCTTGGATCCTTGGCACCCACCCCGACACCCACCTTGGCACGCAACTTGGCTACTTGCCACCCACCTTGGCTCCTTGACGCCCACCCCGACAACCACCCCGTGACCTACCCTGGCTAGGGTTGGTGCACACCCACCCTGGTGCCCACCTTGGCACCCACCCCATGACCCACCTTGGCACGCACCTTAGTACCCACCCCGTTACCCACCCTAGGACCCACCCCGTGACCCACCTTGGCCAGGGTGGGTGCCTTGGTGCGCACAACTTGCCTGGGCTGCACACCAGGGCGGGCTCAAGATGGCACCCGCGTTCCGTTTTTTTCACTATCTTTCAAAACGGAAATTTTAAAATCTCGTTTTTTTTTTTTTTTTGCCTTTTCTGGAAATTAGTGAAGGCAGCGCATCAAAGGTGCGCAATGCTGGTGCGAACCCGGGAGCGCTCCGATGTGTGCTCCAAGGTGCGGCGTGCACGAAGTCCGAGCCCGGCTTGCCCCGGGTGCGCACCTCGCGTGCACCTTCGCCGGGGTGAGCACCTTGGCTGGGTTGCGCGCCCTGGTGCGCACCAAGGAGCGCTCTGAAGTGTGCTCCAAGGTGCGGCGTGCACGAAGTCGGAGCTCGGTTTGCCCCGGGTGTGCACCTCGGGTGCGCACCTCGCGTGCACCTTCGCTGCGGTGGGCACCTTGGCTGGGTTGCGCGCCTTGGTGGGCACCATGCAGTGCACGAAGTCGGAGCCCGGTTTGCCCCGGGCGCGCACCTCCGCCAGGGTGGGCACCTTGGTGCGCACAACTTGCCTGGGCTGCGCACCAGGAAGGGCTCAAGATGGCACCCGCGTTCCGTTTTTTTCACTATCTTTCAGAACGGAAATTTTAAAATATCGTTTTTTTTTGCCTTTTCTGGAAATTAGTGAAGGCAGCGCATCAAAGGTGCGCAACGCTGGTGCGAACCTGGGAGCGCTCCGATGTGTGCTCCAAGGTGCGGCGTGCACGAAGTCGGAGCCCGGTTTGCCCCGGGTGCGCCCTGGTGGGCACCATGGTGCGCACCAAGGAGCGCTCCGAAGTGTGCTCCAAGGTGCGGCCTGCACGAAGTCGGAGCCCGGTTTGCCCCGGGCGTGCACCGCGGGTGGGCACCTTGGTGCGCATGCCTTGCCTGGGCTGCGCACCAGGGCGGGCTCAAGATGGCACCCGCGTTCCGTTTTTTTCACTATCTTTCAAAACGGAAATTTTAAAATCTCATTTTTTTTTGCCTTTTCTGGAAATTAGTGAAGGCAGCGCATCAAAGGTGCGCACCTCGCTGCCCACCACGGTGCGCAACGCCGGTGGGCACCCGGGAGTGCTTCGAAGTGTGCTCCAAGGTGCTGCGTGCACGTTGTCGGAGCCCGGTTTGCCCCGGGTGCGCACCTCGCGTGCACCTTCGTCGGGGTGGGCACCTTGGCTGGGTTTGCCCCGGCTGCGCTCCGAAGCGGGGTTATTGGAGCGCCGCCTCTTTTTTTGTCGGAGCGTTTGGTGGGGTTTCTCGCATTGGCTCTTCCCAGGCCCGGTTGCCACCCTGGCGCGCACGAAGTCGGAAGTAGGGTTAATTGCCCGGGTGCGCACCTTTGCCAGGGTGGGCACCTTACCTGGGCTGTGCACCAGGGCGGGCTCAAGATGGCACCCGCGTTCCGTTTTTTTCACTATCTTTCAAAACGGAAATTTTAAAATCTCCTCTTTTTTTTGCCTTTTCTGGAAATTAGTGAAGGCAGCGCATCAAAGGTGCGCACCTCGCTGCCCACCTTGGTGTGCTCTGAGGTGCGCACCCGGGAGCGCTACGAAGTGTGCTCCAAGGTGCGGCGTGCACGTTGTCGGAGCCCGGTTTGCCCCGGGTGCGCACCTCGCCTGCACCTTGGCCGGGGTGGGCACCCTGGCTGGGTTTGCCCAGGGTGCGCTCCGAAGCGGGGTTACTGGAGCGCCCCCTCTTTTTTTGTCAGAGCGTTTGGTGGGGTTTCTCGCATTGGCTCTTCCCAGGCCCGGTTGTTGGGTGCGCTCCCACCCTGGCGCGCGCGAAGTTGGAAGTTGGGTTAATTGCCCGGGCGCGCACCTTCGCCAGGGTGGGCACCTTGGTGCGCACACCTTGGCTGGGCTGCGCACCAGGGCGGGCTCAAGATGGCACCAGCATTCCCTTTTTCTCACTATCTTTCAAAACGGAAATTTTAAAATCTCGTTTTTTTTTGCCTTTTATGGAAATTAGTGAAGGCATCGCATCAAAGGTGCGCACCTCGCTGCCCACCTTGGTGTGCTCCGAGGTGCCCACCACGGTGCGCTCCGAGGTGCCCACCACGGTGCGCAACGCCGGTGCGAACCCGGGAGCGCCCCGATGTGTGCTCCAAGGTGCGGCGTGCACGAAGCCGGACCCCGGTTTGCCCCGGGTGCGCACCTCGCGTGCACCTTGGTGCGCACACCTTGGCTGGGTTGCGCGGCCTGGTGGGCACCATGGTGCGCACCAAGGAGCGCTCCAAAGTGTGCTCCAAGGTGCGGCGTGCACGAAGTCCTAGCCCGGTTTGCCCCGGGTGCGCACCTTCGCCGCGGTGGGCACCATGGCGTGCACGAAGTCGGAGCCCGGTTTGCCCCGGGTGCGCACCTCGCGTGCACCTTCGCCGGGGTGGGCACCTCGGCTGGGTTGCGCGCCCTGGTGCGCACCAAGGAGCGCTCCGAAGTGTGCTCCAAGGTGCGGCGTGCACGAAGTCGGAGCCCGGTTTGCCCCGGGTGCGCACCTTCGCCGCGGTGGGCACCCTGGTGCGCACCATGGCGTGCACGAAGTCGGAGCCCGGTTTGCCCCGGGTGCGCACCTCGCGTGCACCTTCGGCGGGGTTGCGCGCCCTGGTGCGCACCAAGGAGCGCTCCGAAGTGTGCTCCAAGGTGCGGCGTGCACGAAGTCGGAGCCCGGTTTGCCCCGGGTGCGCACCTCGCGTGCACCTTCGGCGGGGTTGCGCGCCCTGGTGGGCACCATGGTGCGCACCAAGGAGCGCTCCGAAGTGTGCTCCAAGGTGCGGCGTGCACGAAGTCGGAGCCCGGTTTGCCCCGGGTGCGCACCTCGCGTGCACCTTCGCCGCGGTGGGCACCATGGCGTGCACGAAGTCGGAGCCCGGTTTGCCCCGGGTGCGCACCTCGCGTGCACCTTCGCCGGGGTGGGCACCTCGGCTGGGTTGCGCGCCCTGGTGTGCACCAAGGAGCGCTCCGAAGTGTGCTCCAAGGTGCGGCGTGCACGAAGTCGGAGCCCGGTTTGCCCCGGGTGCGCACCTCGCGTGCACCTTCGCCGCGGTGGGCACCATGGCGTGCACGAAGTCGGAGCCCGGTTTGCCCCGGGTGCGCACCCCGCGTGCACCTTCGCCGGGGTGGGCACCTCGGCTGGGTTGCGCGCCCTGGTGCGCACCAAGGAGCGCTCCGAAGTGTGCTCCAAGGTGCGGCGTGCACGAAGTCGGAGCCCGGTTTGCCCCGGGTGCGCACCTCGCGTGCACCTTCGCCGCGGTGGGCACCTTGGCTGGGTTGGGCACCATTGAGCGCTCCGAAGTGTGCTCCAAGGTGCGCACCATGGCCCTCCAAGGTGCGCAGCATGGCGTGCACGAAGTCGGAGCCCGGTTTGCCCCGGGTGCGCACCTCGCGTGCACCTTCGCCAGGGTGGGCACCTCGGTGCGCACACCTTCTCAATGTTTTCTTGCCTTTTCTGGAAATTGGTGAAGGCAGCGCATCAAAGGTGCGCACCTCGGTGTGCTCCGAGGTGCGAACCCGAGAGCGCTCCGAGGTGCCCACGAAGTCGAAAGTCGGGTTAATTGCATTGTTTTCCCCGGGTGCGCTCCGAGGTGCGCAACATCGGTGCGCACCAAGGAGGGCTCCGAAGTGTGCTCCAAGGTGCGCACGATTCGGAGCTCGGTTTGCCCGGGGTGCGCACACCTTGGCTGGGTTGCGCACCCTTTGTGCGCTCCAAGGTGCGCACGAAGTCGGAGCTCGGTTTGCCCCGGGTGCGCACCTTCGCCAGGGTGCGCACCTTGATGCGCACGCCTTGGCTGGGCTGCGCACCTTGGTGGGCGCCATGGTGCGCACCTTTCGTGCGCTCCAAGGTGCGCACGAAGTCGGAGCTCGGTTTGCCCCGGGTGCGCACCTTGGTGGGCGCCATGGTGCACTCCGAGGTGCCCAAGATTGGTGCGCACCAAGGAGCGCTCCGAAGTGCGCTCCAAGGTGCGCAGGTGCGCGCGAAGTCGAAAGTTGGGTTAATTGTCCGGTTTGCCTCGGGTGCGCACCTTGCGTGCACCTTCGCCAGGGTGGGCGCCTTGGTGCGCACACCTTGGCTGGGCTGCGCACCCGGGCGCGCACACCTTGGCACCCGCGTTTCCTTCATTTTAAATTTTTTTTTTTTACAATCTCTCAAGTGGGAAATTCTATAATCTCAACTTTTTTTGCCTTTTCAGGAAACTTTTGAATGGAGCGCATCATTGGTGCGCTCCGAAGTGTGCTCCAAGGTGCGCACCTCTGGTGTGCTCCAAAGCTCTCTCCAGCTGCGTGCACCTGCCCCGGCCGCGCACCCGGCCCCGCCCAGCTTCGCTCACCTGTCCCGGGCGTCTGGTGCGGAACCTTAGAGTAAGAAACATCACCGTGCACCTTGGCCAACGTGCGCGACTCGACCGAGCGCGCACTGGCCGAGGTGCACACCGATTTCACCTGGGTGCGCGCGCAGCACCTCGGGCGCACCGGGGTGCGCGCACAACGCCCGGGTTGCACCGTGGCCTGTGTGCTCGGGGCGCCTCGGGTGCGCGCTCGGTGTCGCCCCCGCGCGCGCGGTAGTGCGGGCAGCGCACCCCGGCCCGGCCCGGCCCCGACGAGAACGCAAACGGGCAAAAGGTTTATTCAAATAGCATTGCGACGCCCGGCGAAAAACTAAGAAAGGGTGCAACACCGGGACTTCCCGGGAGGTCACCCATCCCAGTACTACTCCGGCCCAAGCGCGCTTAACTGCGGAGTTCTGATGGGATCCGGTGCACTAACGCTGGTATGATCGCACCCGTTATGAGCTTGTCGCAGTGTGTACTTAGCAAACCGCGACCCACGTGCGAATCCACCCCGGCCACCCACCCCCGTCGAGGTGCACACCCTCCCTCGCGAAGTGCGCCCCGTTCGCCAAGTGTGAGCCCTGCCCGGGTGCGCGCACCTTGCTAGGGCGTCGGGTGTGCACCCGGCCCGGCCTACGTGCGTGCACCTGGACGGGGCGTCGTGTGCGTGCAGTGTCCCGTCTGCAACGCGGTGCCCACACACCACCTCGGGCGCAACGACCTGCGCTCACATGTGGGCCGAGTGCACCTTGGTGCATGTTCGGGGCGCCTCGGGTGCACGCTCGATCTTGCCCCGGTGCACCAAGGCGCTCGGTTTGCCCCGGGTGCGCACTTGGTGCAAGGTGGGCACCCAAAATAGGGATCAAGCACCAAAACACAAGTTTCGGGATGCAAAATGGGACCCAAGGACCACAAATGCGTTCCAAGACCCATGATGGGTCCACGAGAACAAAAATGTGTTCCGAGACTTAATAAACAAATATTGGGTTTTAGGAGAAGAAACATGCTCTGATGCCCAAAACGAGAATCGACCCCGAAAAGGCCACAGGCCAAAAGTGGGATGCGAGACAAAAAAAAATGGGACCCGAGGACCAAAATTGGGTTCCCAGGTCGAAGACAGGGCAACCGGACAAGAAACGACCTCTAAGGCTCGAAATGAGTCCCGACGACTAAAACTTGACAAGAAGCACCCATCAGGCACCCAACTCGACACCCATGGGATGCCGACCCACCCGGGCTTCCACCTAGCACACCTTGGCACCCACCCACCCTCGCACCCAACCTCGCACCCAACTTAGCACCTTTGAACCCACATTGGCACTCACTCTGACCCTGGCACCTTGGAACCCACATTGGCACTCACCTTGACCCTGGCACCCACCTTTGCACTCACCTTGGGACCCACCCTGGCTCCCACCTCGGCACCCACCCAGACACCCACCTTGGTTCCTTGGCACCCACCTTGGATCCTTGGCACCCACCCCGACACCCACCTTGGCACGCAACTTGGCTACTTGCCACCCACCTTGGCTCCTTGACGCCCACCCCGACAACCACCCCGTGACCTACCCTGGCTAGGGTTGGTGCACACCCACCCTGGTGCCCACCTTGGCACCCACCCCATGACCCACCTTGGCACGCACCTTAGTACCCACCCCGTTACCCACCCTAGGACCCACCCCGTGACCCACCTTGGCCAGGGTGGGTGCCTTGGTGCGCACAACTTGCCTGGGCTGCACACCAGGGCGGGCTCAAGATGGCACCCGCGTTCCGTTTTTTTCACTATCTTTCAAAACGGAAATTTTAAAATCTCGTTTTTTTTTTTTTTTTGCCTTTTCTGGAAATTAGTGAAGGCAGCGCATCAAAGGTGCGCAATGCTGGTGCGAACCCGGGAGCGCTCCGATGTGTGCTCCAAGGTGCGGCGTGCACGAAGTCCGAGCCCGGCTTGCCCCGGGTGCGCACCTCGCGTGCACCTTCGCCGGGGTGAGCACCTTGGCTGGGTTGCGCGCCCTGGTGCGCACCAAGGAGCGCTCTGAAGTGTGCTCCAAGGTGCGGCGTGCACGAAGTCGGAGCTCGGTTTGCCCCGGGTGTGCACCTCGGGTGCGCACCTCGCGTGCACCTTCGCTGCGGTGGGCACCTTGGCTGGGTTGCGCGCCTTGGTGGGCACCATGCAGTGCACGAAGTCGGAGCCCGGTTTGCCCCGGGCGCGCACCTCCGCCAGGGTGGGCACCTTGGTGCGCACAACTTGCCTGGGCTGCGCACCAGGAAGGGCTCAAGATGGCACCCGCGTTCCGTTTTTTTCACTATCTTTCAGAACGGAAATTTTAAAATATCGTTTTTTTTTGCCTTTTCTGGAAATTAGTGAAGGCAGCGCATCAAAGGTGCGCAACGCTGGTGCGAACCTGGGAGCGCTCCGATGTGTGCTCCAAGGTGCGGCGTGCACGAAGTCGGAGCCCGGTTTGCCCCGGGTGCGCCCTGGTGGGCACCATGGTGCGCACCAAGGAGCGCTCCGAAGTGTGCTCCAAGGTGCGGCCTGCACGAAGTCGGAGCCCGGTTTGCCCCGGGCGTGCACCGCGGGTGGGCACCTTGGTGCGCATGCCTTGCCTGGGCTGCGCACCAGGGCGGGCTCAAGATGGCACCCGCGTTCCGTTTTTTTCACTATCTTTCAAAACGGAAATTTTAAAATCTCATTTTTTTTTGCCTTTTCTGGAAATTAGTGAAGGCAGCGCATCAAAGGTGCGCACCTCGCTGCCCACCACGGTGCGCAACGCCGGTGGGCACCCGGGAGTGCTTCGAAGTGTGCTCCAAGGTGCTGCGTGCACGTTGTCGGAGCCCGGTTTGCCCCGGGTGCGCACCTCGCGTGCACCTTCGTCGGGGTGGGCACCTTGGCTGGGTTTGCCCCGGCTGCGCTCCGAAGCGGGGTTATTGGAGCGCCGCCTCTTTTTTTGTCGGAGCGTTTGGTGGGGTTTCTCGCATTGGCTCTTCCCAGGCCCGGTTGCCACCCTGGCGCGCACGAAGTCGGAAGTAGGGTTAATTGCCCGGGTGCGCACCTTTGCCAGGGTGGGCACCTTACCTGGGCTGTGCACCAGGGCGGGCTCAAGATGGCACCCGCGTTCCGTTTTTTTCACTATCTTTCAAAACGGAAATTTTAAAATCTCCTCTTTTTTTTGCCTTTTCTGGAAATTAGTGAAGGCAGCGCATCAAAGGTGCGCACCTCGCTGCCCACCTTGGTGTGCTCTGAGGTGCGCACCCGGGAGCGCTACGAAGTGTGCTCCAAGGTGCGGCGTGCACGTTGTCGGAGCCCGGTTTGCCCCGGGTGCGCACCTCGCCTGCACCTTGGCCGGGGTGGGCACCCTGGCTGGGTTTGCCCAGGGTGCGCTCCGAAGCGGGGTTACTGGAGCGCCCCCTCTTTTTTTGTCAGAGCGTTTGGTGGGGTTTCTCGCATTGGCTCTTCCCAGGCCCGGTTGTTGGGTGCGCTCCCACCCTGGCGCGCGCGAAGTTGGAAGTTGGGTTAATTGCCCGGGCGCGCACCTTCGCCAGGGTGGGCACCTTGGTGCGCACACCTTGGCTGGGCTGCGCACCAGGGCGGGCTCAAGATGGCACCAGCATTCCCTTTTTCTCACTATCTTTCAAAACGGAAATTTTAAAATCTCGTTTTTTTTTGCCTTTTATGGAAATTAGTGAAGGCATCGCATCAAAGGTGCGCACCTCGCTGCCCACCTTGGTGTGCTCCGAGGTGCCCACCACGGTGCGCTCCGAGGTGCCCACCACGGTGCGCAACGCCGGTGCGAACCCGGGAGCGCCCCGATGTGTGCTCCAAGGTGCGGCGTGCACGAAGCCGGACCCCGGTTTGCCCCGGGTGCGCACCTCGCGTGCACCTTGGTGCGCACACCTTGGCTGGGTTGCGCGGCCTGGTGGGCACCATGGTGCGCACCAAGGAGCGCTCCGAAGTGTGCTCCAAGGTGCGGCGTGCACGAAGTCCTAGCCCGGTTTGCCCCGGGTGCGCACCTTCGCCGCGGTGGGCACCATGGCGTGCACGAAGTCGGAGCCCGGTTTGCCCCGGGTGCGCACCTCGCGTGCACCTTCGCCGGGGTGGGCACCTCGGCTGGGTTGCGCGCCCTGGTGCGCACCAAGGAGCGCTCCGAAGTGTGCTCCAAGGTGCGGCGTGCACGAAGTCGGAGCCCGGTTTGCCCCGGGTGCGCACCTTCGCCGCGGTGGGCACCCTGGTGCGCACCATGGCGTGCACGAAGTCGGAGCCCGGTTTGCCCCGGGTGCGCACCTCGCGTGCACCTTCGGCGGGGTTGCGCGCCCTGGTGCGCACCAAGGAGCGCTCCGAAGTGTGCTCCAAGGTGCGGCGTGCACGAAGTCGGAGCCCGGTTTGCCCCGGGTGCGCACCTCGCGTGCACCTTCGGCGGGGTTGCGCGCCCTGGTGGGCACCATGGTGCGCACCAAGGAGCGCTCCGAAGTGTGCTCCAAGGTGCGGCGTGCACGAAGTCGGAGCCCGGTTTGCCCCGGGTGCGCACCTCGCGTGCACCTTCGCCGCGGTGGGCACCATGGCGTGCACGAAGTCGGAGCCCGGTTTGCCCCGGGTGCGCACCTCGCGTGCACCTTCGCCGGGGTGGGCACCTCGGCTGGGTTGCGCGCCCTGGTGCGCACCAAGGAGCGCTCCGAAGTGTGCTCCAAGGTGCGGCGTGCACGAAGTCGGAGCCCGGTTTGCCCCGGGTGCGCACCTCGCGTGCACCTTCGCCGCGGTGGGCACCATGGCGTGCACGAAGTCGGAGCCCGGTTTGCCCCGGGTGCGCACCCCGCGTGCACCTTCGCCGGGGTGGGCACCTCGGCTGGGTTGCGCGCCCTGGTGCGCACCAAGGAGCGCTCCGAAGTGTGCTCCAAGGTGCGGCGTGCACGAAGTTGGAGCCCGGTTTGCCCCGGGTGCGCACCTCGCGTGCACCTTCGCCGCGGTGGGCACCTTGGCTGGGTTGGGCACCATTGAGCGCTCCGAAGTGTGCTCCAAGGTGCGCACCATGGCCCTCCAAGGTGCGCAGCATGGCGTGCACGAAGTCGGAGCCCGGTTTGCCCCGGGTGCGCACCTCGCGTGCACCTTCGCCAGGGTGGGCACCTCGGTGCGCACACCTTCTCAATGTTTTCTTGCCTTTTCTGGAAATTGGTGAAGGCAGCGCATCAAAGGTGCGCACCTCGGTGTGCTCCGAGGTGCGAACCCGAGAGCGCTCCGAGGTGCCCACGAAGTCGAAAGTCGGGTTAATTGCATTGTTTTCCCCGGGTGCGCTCCGAGGTGCGCAACATCGGTGCGCACCAAGGAGGGCTCCGAAGTGTGCTCCAAGGTGCGCACGATTCGGAGCTCGGTTTGCCCGGGGTGCGCACACCTTGGCTGGGTTGCGCACCCTTTGTGCGCTCCAAGGTGCGCACGAAGTCGGAGCTCGGTTTGCCCCGGGTGCGCACCTTCGCCAGGGTGCGCACCTTGATGCGCACGCCTTGGCTGGGCTGCGCACCTTGGTGGGCGCCATGGTGCGCACCTTTCGTGCGCTCCAAGGTGCGCACGAAGTCGGAGCTCGGTTTGCCCCGGGTGCGCACCTTGGTGGGCGCCATGGTGCACTCCGAGGTGCCCAAGATTGGTGCGCACCAAGGAGCGCTCCGAAGTGCGCTCCAAGGTGCGCAGGTGCGCGCGAAGTCGAAAGTTGGGTTAATTGTCCGGTTTGCCTCGGGTGCGCACCTTGCGTGCACCTTCGCCAGGGTGGGCGCCTTGGTGCGCACACCTTGGCTGGGCTGCGCACCCGGGCGCGCACACCTTGGCACCCGCGTTTCCTTCATTTTAAATTTTTTTTTTTTACAATCTCTCAAGTGGGAAATTCTATAATCTCAACTTTTTTTGCCTTTTCAGGAAACTTTTGAATGGAGCGCATCATTGGTGCGCTCCGAAGTGTGCTCCAAGGTGCGCACCTCTGGTGTGCTCCAAAGCTCTCTCCAGCTGCGTGCACCTGCCCCGGCCGCGCACCCGGCCCCGCCCAGCTTCGCTCACCTGTCCCGGGCGTCTGGTGCGGAACCTTAGAGTAAGAAACATCACCGTGCACCTTGGCCAACGTGCGCGACTCGACCGAGCGCGCACTGGCCGAGGTGCACACCGATTTCACCTGGGTGCGCGCGCAGCACCTCGGGCGCACCGGGGTGCGCGCACAACGCCCGGGTTGCACCGTGGCCTGTGTGCTCGGGGCGCCTCGGGTGCGCGCTCGGTGTCGCCCCCGCGCGCGCGGTAGTGCGGGCAGCGCACCCCGGCCCGGCCCGGCCCCGACGAGAACGCAAACGGGCAAAAGGTTTATTCAAATAGCATTGCGACGCCCGGCGAAAAACTAAGAAAGGGTGCAACACCGGGACTTCCCGGGAGGTCACCCATCCCAGTACTACTCCGGCCCAAGCGCGCTTAACTGCGGAGTTCTGATGGGATCCGGTGCACTAACGCTGGTATGATCGCACCCGTTATGAGCTTGTCGCAGTGTGTACTTAGCAAACCGCGACCCACGTGCGAATCCACCCCGGCCACCCACCCCCGTCGAGGTGCACACCCTCCCTCGCGAAGTGCGCCCCGTTCGCCAAGTGTGAGCCCTGCCCGGGTGCGCGCACCTTGCTAGGGCGTCGGGTGTGCACCCGGCCCGGCCTACGTGCGTGCACCTGGACGGGGCGTCGTGTGCGTGCAGTGTCCCGTCTGCAACGCGGTGCCCACACACCACCTCGGGCGCAACGACCTGCGCTCACATGTGGGCCGAGTGCACCTTGGTGCATGTTCGGGGCGCCTCGGGTGCACGCTCGATCTTGCCCCGGTGCACCAAGGCGCTCGGTTTGCCCCGGGTGCGCACTTGGTGCAAGGTGGGCACCCAAAATAGGGATCAAGCACCAAAACACAAGTTTCGGGATGCAAAATGGGACCCAAGGACCACAAATGCGTTCCAAGACCCATGATGGGTCCACGAGAACAAAAATGTGTTCCGAGACTTAATAAACAAATATTGGGTTTTAGGAGAAGAAACATGCTCTGATGCCCAAAACGAGAATCGACCCCGAAAAGGCCACAGGCCAAAAGTGGGATGCGAGACAAAAAAAAATGGGACCCGAGGACCAAAATTGGGTTCCCAGGTCGAAGACAGGGCAACCGGACAAGAAACGACCTCTAAGGCTCGAAATGAGTCCCGACGACTAAAACTTGACAAGAAGCACCCATCAGGCACCCAACTCGACACCCATGGGATGCCGACCCACCCGGGCTTCCACCTAGCACACCTTGGCACCCACCCACCCTCGCACCCAACCTCGCACCCAACTTAGCACCTTTGAACCCACATTGGCACTCACCCTGACCCTGGCACCTTGGAACCCACATTGGCACTCACCTTGACCCTGGCACCCACCTTTGCACTCACCTTGGGACCCACCCTGGCTCCCACCTCGGCACCCACCCAGACACCCACCTTGGTTCCTTGGCACCCACCTTGGATCCTTGGCACCCACCCCGACACCCACCTTGGCACGCAACTTGGCTACTTGCCACCCACCTTGGCTCCTTGACGCCCACCCCGACAACCACCCCGTGACCTACCCTGGCTAGGGTTGGTGCACACCCACCCTGGTGCCCACCTTGGCACCCACCCCATGACCCACCTTGGCACGCACCTTAGTACCCACCCCGTTACCCACCCTAGGACCCACCCCGTGACCCACCTTGGCCAGGGTGGGTGCCTTGGTGCGCACAACTTGCCTGGGCTGCACACCAGGGCGGGCTCAAGATGGCACCCGCGTTCCGTTTTTTTCACTATCTTTCAAAACGGAAATTTTAAAATCTCGTTTTTTTTTTTTTTTTGCCTTTTCTGGAAATTAGTGAAGGCAGCGCATCAAAGGTGCGCAATGCTGGTGCGAACCCGGGAGCGCTCCGATGTGTGCTCCAAGGTGCGGCGTGCACGAAGTCCGAGCCCGGCTTGCCCCGGGTGCGCACCTCGCGTGCACCTTCGCCGGGGTGAGCACCTTGGCTGGGTTGCGCGCCCTGGTGCGCACCAAGGAGCGCTCTGAAGTGTGCTCCAAGGTGCGGCGTGCACGAAGTCGGAGCTCGGTTTGCCCCGGGTGTGCACCTCGGGTGCGCACCTCGCGTGCACCTTCGCTGCGGTGGGCACCTTGGCTGGGTTGCGCGCCTTGGTGGGCACCATGCAGTGCACGAAGTCGGAGCCCGGTTTGCCCCGGGCGCGCACCTCCGCCAGGGTGGGCACCTTGGTGCGCACAACTTGCCTGGGCTGCGCACCAGGAAGGGCTCAAGATGGCACCCGCGTTCCGTTTTTTTCACTATCTTTCAGAACGGAAATTTTAAAATATCGTTTTTTTTTGCCTTTTCTGGAAATTAGTGAAGGCAGCGCATCAAAGGTGCGCAACGCTGGTGCGAACCTGGGAGCGCTCCGATGTGTGCTCCAAGGTGCGGCGTGCACGAAGTCGGAGCCCGGTTTGCCCCGGGTGCGCCCTGGTGGGCACCATGGTGCGCACCAAGGAGCGCTCCGAAGTGTGCTCCAAGGTGCGGCCTGCACGAAGTCGGAGCCCGGTTTGCCCCGGGCGTGCACCGCGGGTGGGCACCTTGGTGCGCATGCCTTGCCTGGGCTGCGCACCAGGGCGGGCTCAAGATGGCACCCGCGTTCCGTTTTTTTCACTATCTTTCAAAACGGAAATTTTAAAATCTCATTTTTTTTTGCCTTTTCTGGAAATTAGTGAAGGCAGCGCATCAAAGGTGCGCACCTCGCTGCCCACCACGGTGCGCAACGCCGGTGGGCACCCGGGAGTGCTTCGAAGTGTGCTCCAAGGTGCTGCGTGCACGTTGTCGGAGCCCGGTTTGCCCCGGGTGCGCACCTCGCGTGCACCTTCGTCGGGGTGGGCACCTTGGCTGGGTTTGCCCCGGCTGCGCTCCGAAGCGGGGTTATTGGAGCGCCGCCTCTTTTTTTGTCGGAGCGTTTGGTGGGGTTTCTCGCATTGGCTCTTCCCAGGCCCGGTTGCCACCCTGGCGCGCACGAAGTCGGAAGTAGGGTTAATTGCCCGGGTGCGCACCTTTGCCAGGGTGGGCACCTTACCTGGGCTGTGCACCAGGGCGGGCTCAAGATGGCACCCGCGTTCCGTTTTTTTCACTATCTTTCAAAACGGAAATTTTAAAATCTCCTCTTTTTTTTGCCTTTTCTGGAAATTAGTGAAGGCAGCGCATCAAAGGTGCGCACCTCGCTGCCCACCTTGGTGTGCTCTGAGGTGCGCACCCGGGAGCGCTACGAAGTGTGCTCCAAGGTGCGGCGTGCACGTTGTCGGAGCCCGGTTTGCCCCGGGTGCGCACCTCGCCTGCACCTTGGCCGGGGTGGGCACCCTGGCTGGGTTTGCCCAGGGTGCGCTCCGAAGCGGGGTTACTGGAGCGCCCCCTCTTTTTTTGTCAGAGCGTTTGGTGGGGTTTCTCGCATTGGCTCTTCCCAGGCCCGGTTGTTGGGTGCGCTCCCACCCTGGCGCGCGCGAAGTTGGAAGTTGGGTTAATTGCCCGGGCGCGCACCTTCGCCAGGGTGGGCACCTTGGTGCGCACACCTTGGCTGGGCTGCGCACCAGGGCGGGCTCAAGATGGCACCAGCATTCCCTTTTTCTCACTATCTTTCAAAACGGAAATTTTAAAATCTCGTTTTTTTTTGCCTTTTATGGAAATTAGTGAAGGCATCGCATCAAAGGTGCGCACCTCGCTGCCCACCTTGGTGTGCTCCGAGGTGCCCACCACGGTGCGCTCTGAGGTGCCCACCACGGTGCGCAACGCCGGTGCGAACCCGGGAGCGCCCCGATGTGTGCTCCAAGGTGCGGCGTGCACGAAGCCGGACCCCGGTTTGCCCCGGGTGCGCACCTCGCGTGCACCTTGGTGCGCACACCTTGGCTGGGTTGCGCGGCCTGGTGGGCACCATGGTGCGCACCAAGGAGCGCTCCAAAGTGTGCTCCAAGGTGCGGCGTGCACGAAGTCCTAGCCCGGTTTGCCCCGGGTGCGCACCTTCGCCGCGGTGGGCACCATGGCGTGCACGAAGTCGGAGCCCGGTTTGCCCCGGGTGCGCACCTCGCGTGCACCTTCGCCGGGGTGGGCACCTCGGCTGGGTTGCGCGCCCTGGTGCGCACCAAGGAGCGCTCCGAAGTGTGCTCCAAGGTGCGGCGTGCACGAAGTCGGAGCCCGGTTTGCCCCGGGTGCGCACCTTCGCCGCGGTGGGCACCCTGGTGCGCACCATGGCGTGCACGAAGTCGGAGCCCGGTTTGCCCCGGGTGCGCACCTCGCGTGCACCTTCGGCGGGGTTGCGCGCCCTGGTGCGCACCAAGGAGCGCTCCGAAGTGTGCTCCAAGGTGCGGCGTGCACGAAGTCGGAGCCCGGTTTGCCCCGGGTGCGCACCTCGCGTGCACCTTCGGCGGGGTTGCGCGCCCTGGTGGGCACCATGGTGCGCACCAAGGAGCGCTCCGAAGTGTGCTCCAAGGTGCGGCGTGCACGAAGTCGGAGCCCGGTTTGCCCCGGGTGCGCACCTCGCGTGCACCTTCGCCGCGGTGGGCACCATGGCGTGCACGAAGTCGGAGCCCGGTTTGCCCCGGGTGCGCACCTCGCGTGCACCTTCGCCGGGGTGGGCACCTCGGCTGGGTTGCGCGCCCTGGTGCGCACCAAGGAGCGCTCCGAAGTGTGCTCCAAGGTGCGGCGTGCACGAAGTCGGAGCCCGGTTTGCCCCGGGTGCGCACCTCGCGTGCACCTTCGCCGCGGTGGGCACCATGGCGTGCACGAAGTCGGAGCCCGGTTTGCCCCGGGTGCGCACCCCGCGTGCACCTTCGCCGGGGTGGGCACCTCGGCTGGGTTGCGCGCCCTGGTGCGCACCAAGGAGCGCTCCGAAGTGTGCTCCAAGGTGCGGCGTGCACGAAGTCGGAGCCCGGTTTGCCCCGGGTGCGCACCTCGCGTGCACCTTCGCCGCGGTGGGCACCTTGGCTGGGTTGGGCACCATTGAGCGCTCCGAAGTGTGCTCCAAGGTGCGCACCATGGCCCTCCAAGGTGCGCAGCATGGCGTGCACGAAGTCGGAGCCCGGTTTGCCCCGGGTGCGCACCTCGCGTGCACCTTCGCCAGGGTGGGCACCTCGGTGCGCACACCTTCTCAATGTTTTCTTGCCTTTTCTGGAAATTGGTGAAGGCAGCGCATCAAAGGTGCGCACCTCGGTGTGCTCCGAGGTGCGAACCCGAGAGCGCTCCGAGGTGCCCACGAAGTCGAAAGTCGGGTTAATTGCATTGTTTTCCCCGGGTGCGCTCCGAGGTGCGCAACATCGGTGCGCACCAAGGAGGGCTCCGAAGTGTGCTCCAAGGTGCGCACGATTCGGAGCTCGGTTTGCCCGGGGTGCGCACACCTTGGCTGGGTTGCGCACCCTTTGTGCGCTCCAAGGTGCGCACGAAGTCGGAGCTCGGTTTGCCCCGGGTGCGCACCTTCGCCAGGGTGCGCACCTTGATGCGCACGCCTTGGCTGGGCTGCGCACCTTGGTGGGCGCCATGGTGCGCACCTTTCATGCGCTCCAAGGTGCGCACGAAGTCGGAGCTCGGTTTGCCCCGGGTGCGCACCTTGGTGGGCGCCATGGTGCACTCCGAGGTGCCCAAGATTGGTGCGCACCAAGGAGCGCTCCGAAGTGCGCTCCAAGGTGCGCAGGTGCGCGCGAAGTCGAAAGTTGGGTTAATTGTCCGGTTTGCCTCGGGTGCGCACCTTGCGTGCACCTTCGCCAGGGTGGGCGCCTTGGTGCGCACACCTTGGCTGGGCTGCGCACCCGGGCGCGCACACCTTGGCACCCGCGTTTCCTTCATTTTAAATTTTTTTTTTTTACAATCTCTCAAGTGGGAAATTCTATAATCTCAACTTTTTTTGCCTTTTCAGGAAACTTTTGAATGGAGCGCATCATTGGTGCGCTCCGAAGTGTGCTCCAAGGTGCGCACCTCTGGTGTGCTCCAAAGCTCTCTCCAGCTGCGTGCACCTGCCCCGGCCGCGCACCCGGCCCCGCCCAGCTTCGCTCACCTGTCCCGGGCGTCTGGTGCGGAACCTTAGAGTAAGAAACATCACCGTGCACCTTGGCCAACGTGCGCGACTCGACCGAGCGCGCACTGGCCGAGGTGCACACCGATTTCACCTGGGTGCGCGCGCAGCACCTCGGGCGCACCGGGGTGCGCGCACAACGCCCGGGTTGCACCGTGGCCTGTGTGCTCGGGGCGCCTCGGGTGCGCGCTCGGTGTCGCCCCCCGCGCGCGCGGTAGTGCGGGCAGCGCACCCCGGCCCGGCCCGGCCCCGACGAGAACGCAAACGGGCAAAAGGTTTATTCAAATAGCATTGCGACGCCCGGCGAAAAACTAAAAAAGGGTGCAACACCGGGACTTCCCGGGAGGTCACCCATCCCAGTACTACTCCGGCCCAAGCGCGCTTAACTGCGGAGTTCTGATGGGATCCGGTGCACTAACGCTGGTATGATCGCACCCGTTATGAGCTTGTCGCAGTGTGTACTTAGCAAACCGCGACCCACGTGCGAATCCACCCCGGCCACCCACCCCCGTCGAGGTGCACACCCTCCCTCGCGAAGTGCGCCCCGTTCGCCAAGTGTGAGCCCTGCCCGGGTGCGCGCACCTTGCTAGGGCGTCGGGTGTGCACCCGGCCCGGCCTACGTGCGTGCACCTGGACGGGGCGTCGTGTGCGTGCAGTGTCCCGTCTGCAACGCGGTGCCCACACACCACCTCGGGCGCAACGACCTGCGCTCACATGTGGGCCGAGTGCACCTTGGTGCATGTTCGGGGCGCCTCGGGTGCACGCTCGATCTTGCCCCGGTGCACCAAGGCGCTCGGTTTGCCCCGGGTGCGCACTTGGTGCAAGGTGGGCACCCAAAATAGGGATCAAGCACCAAAACACAAGTTTCGGGATGCAAAATGGGACCCAAGGACCACAAATGCGTTCCAAGACCCATGATGGGTCCACGAGAACAAAAATGTGTTCCGAGACTTAATAAACAAATATTGGGTTTTAGGAGAAGAAACATGCTCTGATGCCCAAAACGAGAATCGACCCCGAAAAGGCCACAGGCCAAAAGTGGGATGCGAGACAAAAAAAAATGGGACCCGAGGACCAAAATTGGGTTCCCAGGTCGAAGACAGGGCAACCGGACAAGAAACGACCTCTAAGGCTCGAAATGAGTCCCGACGACTAAAACTTGACAAGAAGCACCCATCAGGCACCCAACTCGACACCCATGGGATGCCGACCCACCCGGGCTTCCACCTAGCACACCTTGGCACCCACCCACCCTCGCACCCAACCTCGCACCCAACTTAGCACCTTTGAACCCACATTGGCACTCACCCTGACCCTGGCACCTTGGAACCCACATTGGCACTCACCTTGACCCTGGCACCCACCTTTGCACTCACCTTGGGACCCACCCTGGCTCCCACCTCGGCACCCACCCAGACACCCACCTTGGTTCCTTGGCACCCACCTTGGATCCTTGGCACCCACCCCGACACCCACCTTGGCACGCAACTTGGCTACTTGCCACCCACCTTGGCTCCTTGACGCCCACCCCGACAACCACCCCGTGACCTACCCTGGCTAGGGTTGGTGCACACCCACCCTGGTGCCCACCTTGGCACCCACCCCATGACCCACCTTGGCACGCACCTTAGTACCCACCCCGTTACCCACCCTAGGACCCACCCCGTGACCCACCTTGGCCAGGGTGGGTGCCTTGGTGCGCACAACTTGCCTGGGCTGCACACCAGGGCGGGCTCAAGATGGCACCCGCGTTCCGTTTTTTTCACTATCTTTCAAAACGGAAATTTTAAAATCTCGTTTTTTTTTTTTTTTTGCCTTTTCTGGAAATTAGTGAAGGCAGCGCATCAAAGGTGCGCAATGCTGGTGCGAACCCGGGAGCGCTCCGATGTGTGCTCCAAGGTGCGGCGTGCACGAAGTCCGAGCCCGGCTTGCCCCGGGTGCGCACCTCGCGTGCACCTTCGCCGGGGTGAGCACCTTGGCTGGGTTGCGCGCCCTGGTGCGCACCAAGGAGCGCTCTGAAGTGTGCTCCAAGGTGCGGCGTGCACGAAGTCGGAGCTCGGTTTGCCCCGGGTGTGCACCTCGGGTGCGCACCTCGCGTGCACCTTCGCTGCGGTGGGCACCTTGGCTGGGTTGCGCGCCTTGGTGGGCACCATGCAGTGCACGAAGTCGGAGCCCGGTTTGCCCCGGGCGCGCACCTCCGCCAGGGTGGGCACCTTGGTGCGCACAACTTGCCTGGGCTGCGCACCAGGAAGGGCTCAAGATGGCACCCGCGTTCCGTTTTTTTCACTATCTTTCAGAACGGAAATTTTAAAATATCGTTTTTTTTTGCCTTTTCTGGAAATTAGTGAAGGCAGCGCATCAAAGGTGCGCAACGCTGGTGCGAACCTGGGAGCGCTCCGATGTGTGCTCCAAGGTGCGGCGTGCACGAAGTCGGAGCCCGGTTTGCCCCGGGTGCGCCCTGGTGGGCACCATGGTGCGCACCAAGGAGCGCTCCGAAGTGTGCTCCAAGGTGCGGCCTGCACGAAGTCGGAGCCCGGTTTGCCCCGGGCGTGCACCGCGGGTGGGCACCTTGGTGCGCATGCCTTGCCTGGGCTGCGCACCAGGGCGGGCTCAAGATGGCACCCGCGTTCCGTTTTTTTCACTATCTTTCAAAACGGAAATTTTAAAATCTCATTTTTTTTTGCCTTTTCTGGAAATTAGTGAAGGCAGCGCATCAAAGGTGCGCACCTCGCTGCCCACCACGGTGCGCAACGCCGGTGGGCACCCGGGAGTGCTTCGAAGTGTGCTCCAAGGTGCTGCGTGCACGTTGTCGGAGCCCGGTTTGCCCCGGGTGCGCACCTCGCGTGCACCTTCGTCGGGGTGGGCACCTTGGCTGGGTTTGCCCCGGCTGCGCTCCGAAGCGGGGTTATTGGAGCGCCGCCTCTTTTTTTGTCGGAGCGTTTGGTGGGGTTTCTCGCATTGGCTCTTCCCAGGCCCGGTTGCCACCCTGGCGCGCACGAAGTCGGAAGTAGGGTTAATTGCCCGGGTGCGCACCTTTGCCAGGGTGGGCACCTTACCTGGGCTGTGCACCAGGGCGGGCTCAAGATGGCACCCGCGTTCCGTTTTTTTCACTATCTTTCAAAACGGAAATTTTAAAATCTCCTCTTTTTTTTGCCTTTTCTGGAAATTAGTGAAGGCAGCGCATCAAAGGTGCGCACCTCGCTGCCCACCTTGGTGTGCTCTGAGGTGCGCACCCGGGAGCGCTACGAAGTGTGCTCCAAGGTGCGGCGTGCACGTTGTCGGAGCCCGGTTTGCCCCGGGTGCGCACCTCGCCTGCACCTTGGCCGGGGTGGGCACCCTGGCTGGGTTTGCCCAGGGTGCGCTCCGAAGCGGGGTTACTGGAGCGCCCCCTCTTTTTTTGTCAGAGCGTTTGGTGGGGTTTCTCGCATTGGCTCTTCCCAGGCCCGGTTGTTGGGTGCGCTCCCACCCTGGCGCGCGCGAAGTTGGAAGTTGGGTTAATTGCCCGGGCGCGCACCTTCGCCAGGGTGGGCACCTTGGTGCGCACACCTTGGCTGGGCTGCGCACCAGGGCGGGCTCAAGATGGCACCAGCATTCCCTTTTTCTCACTATCTTTCAAAACGGAAATTTTAAAATCTCGTTTTTTTTTGCCTTTTATGGAAATTAGTGAAGGCATCGCATCAAAGGTGCGCACCTCGCTGCCCACCTTGGTGTGCTCCGAGGTGCCCACCACGGTGCGCTCCGAGGTGCCCACCACGGTGCGCAACGCCGGTGCGAACCCGGGAGCGCCCCGATGTGTGCTCCAAGGTGCGGCGTGCACGAAGCCGGACCCCGGTTTGCCCCGGGTGCGCACCTCGCGTGCACCTTGGTGCGCACACCTTGGCTGGGTTGCGCGGCCTGGTGGGCACCATGGTGCGCACCAAGGAGCGCTCCGAAGTGTGCTCCAAGGTGCGGCGTGCACGAAGTCCTAGCCCGGTTTGCCCCGGGTGCGCACCTTCGCCGCGGTGGGCACCATGGCGTGCACGAAGTCGGAGCCCGGTTTGCCCCGGGTGCGCACCTCGCGTGCACCTTCGCCGGGGTGGGCACCTCGGCTGGGTTGTGCGCCCTGGTGCGCACCAAGGAGCGCTCCGAAGTGTGCTCCAAGGTGCGGCGTGCACGAAGTCGGAGCCCGGTTTGCCCCGGGTGCGCACCTTCGCCGCGGTGGGCACCCTGGTGCGCACCATGGCGTGCACGAAGTCGGAGCCCGGTTTGCCCCGGGTGCGCACCTCGCGTGCACCTTCGGCGGGGTTGCGCGCCCTGGTGCGCACCAAGGAGCGCTCCGAAGTGTGCTCCAAGGTGCGGCGTGCACGAAGTCGGAGCCCGGTTTGCCCCGGGTGCGCACCTCGCGTGCACCTTCGGCGGGGTTGCGCGCCCTGGTGGGCACCATGGTGCGCACCAAGGAGCGCTCCGAAGTGTGCTCCAAGGTGCGGCGTGCACGAAGTCGGAGCCCGGTTTGCCCCGGGTGCGCACCTCGCGTGCACCTTCGCCGCGGTGGGCACCATGGCGTGCACGAAGTCGGAGCCCGGTTTGCCCCGGGTGCGCACCTCGCGTGCACCTTCGCCGGGGTGGGCACCTCGGCTGGGTTGCGCGCCCTGGTGCGCACCAAGGAGCGCTCCGAAGTGTGCTCCAAGGTGCGGCGTGCACGAAGTCGGAGCCCGGTTTGCCCCGGGTGCGCACCTCGCGTGCACCTTCGCCGCGGTGGGCACCATGGCGTGCACGAAGTCGGAGCCCGGTTTGCCCCGGGTGCGCACCCCGCGTGCACCTTCGCCGGGGTGGGCACCTCGGCTGGGTTGCGCGCCCTGGTGCGCACCAAGGAGCGCTCCGAAGTGTGCTCCAAGGTGCGGCGTGCACGAAGTCGGAGCCCGGTTTGCCCCGGGTGCGCACCTCGCGTGCACCTTCGCCGCGGTGGGCACCTTGGCTGGGTTGGGCACCATTGAGCGCTCCGAAGTGTGCTCCAAGGTGCGCACCATGGCCCTCCAAGGTGCGCAGCATGGCGTGCACGAAGTCGGAGCCCGGTTTGCCCCGGGTGCGCACCTCGCGTGCACCTTCGCCAGGGTGGGCACCTCGGTGCGCACACCTTCTCAATGTTTTCTTGCCTTTTCTGGAAATTGGTGAAGGCAGCGCATCAAAGGTGCGCACCTCGGTGTGCTCCGAGGTGCGAACCCGAGAGCGCTCCGAGGTGCCCACGAAGTCGAAAGTCGGGTTAATTGCATTGTTTTCCCCGGGTGCGCTCCGAGGTGCGCAACATCGGTGCGCACCAAGGAGGGCTCCGAAGTGTGCTCCAAGGTGCGCACGATTCGGAGCTCGGTTTGCCCGGGGTGCGCACACCTTGGCTGGGTTGCGCACCCTTTGTGCGCTCCAAGGTGCGCACGAAGTCGGAGCTCGGTTTGCCCCGGGTGCGCACCTTCGCCAGGGTGCGCACCTTGATGCGCACGCCTTGGCTGGGCTGCGCACCTTGGTGGGCGCCATGGTGCGCACCTTTCGTGCGCTCCAAGGTGCGCACGAAGTCGGAGCTCGGTTTGCCCCGGGTGCGCACCTTGGTGGGCGCCATGGTGCACTCCGAGGTGCCCAAGATTGGTGCGCACCAAGGAGCGCTCCGAAGTGCGCTCCAAGGTGCGCAGGTGCGCGCGAAGTCGAAAGTTGGGTTAATTGTCCGGTTTGCCTCGGGTGCGCACCTTGCGTGCACCTTCGCCAGGGTGGGCGCCTTGGTGCGCACACCTTGGCTGGGCTGCGCACCCGGGCGCGCACACCTTGGCACCCGCGTTTCCTTCATTTTAAATTTTTTTTTTTTACAATCTCTCAAGTGGGAAATTCTATAATCTCAACTTTTTTTGCCTTTTCAGGAAACTTTTGAATGGAGCGCATCATTGGTGCGCTCCGAAGTGTGCTCCAAGGTGCGCACCTCTGGTGTGCTCCAAAGCTCTCTCCAGCTGCGTGCACCTGCCCCGGCCGCGCACCCGGCCCCGCCCAGCTTCGCTCACCTGTCCCGGGCGTCTGGTGCGGAACCTTAGAGTAAGAAACATCACCGTGCACCTTGGCCAACGTGCGCGACTCGACCGAGCGCGCACTGGCCGAGGTGCACACCGATTTCACCTGGGTGCGCGCGCAGCACCTCGGGCGCACCGGGGTGCGCGCACAACGCCCGGGTTGCACCGTGGCCTGTGTGCTCGGGGCGCCTCGGGTGCGCGCTCGGTGTCGCCCCCCGCGCGCGCGGTAGTGCGGGCAGCGCACCCCGGCCCGGCCCGGCCCCGACGAGAACGCAAACGGGCAAAAGGTTTATTCAAATAGCATTGCGACGCCCGGCGAAAAACTAAAAAAGGGTGCAACACCGGGACTTCCCGGGAGGTCACCCATCCCAGTACTACTCCGGCCCAAGCGCGCTTAACTGCGGAGTTCTGATGGGATCCGGTGCACTAACGCTGGTATGATCGCACCCGTTATGAGCTTGTCGCAGTGTGTACTTAGCAAACCGCGACCCACGTGCGAATCCACCCCGGCCACCCACCCCCGTCGAGGTGCACACCCTCCCTCGCGAAGTGCGCCCCGTTCGCCAAGTGTGAGCCCTGCCCGGGTGCGCGCACCTTGCTAGGGCGTCGGGTGTGCACCCGGCCCGGCCTACGTGCGTGCACCTGGACGGGGCGTCGTGTGCGTGCAGTGTCCCGTCTGCAACGCGGTGCCCACACACCACCTCGGGCGCAACGACCTGCGCTCACATGTGGGCCGAGTGCACCTTGGTGCATGTTCGGGGCGCCTCGGGTGCACGCTCGATCTTGCCCCGGTGCACCAAGGCGCTCGGTTTGCCCCGGGTGCGCACTTGGTGCAAGGTGGGCACCCAAAATAGGGATCAAGCACCAAAACACAAGTTTCGGGATGCAAAATGGGACCCAAGGACCACAAATGCGTTCCAAGACCCATGATGGGTCCACGAGAACAAAAATGTGTTCCGAGACTTAATAAACAAATATTGGGTTTTAGGAGAAGAAACATGCTCTGATGCCCAAAACGAGAATCGACCCCGAAAAGGCCACAGGCCAAAAGTGGGATGCGAGACAAAAAAAAATGGGACCCGAGGACCAAAATTGGGTTCCCAGGTCGAAGACAGGGCAACCGGACAAGAAACGACCTCTAAGGCTCGAAATGAGTCCCGACGACTAAAACTTGACAAGAAGCACCCATCAGGCACCCAACTCGACACCCATGGGATGCCGACCCACCCGGGCTTCCACCTAGCACACCTTGGCACCCACCCACCCTCGCACCCAACCTCGCACCCAACTTAGCACCTTTGAACCCACATTGGCACTCACCCTGACCCTGGCACCTTGGAACCCACATTGGCACTCACCTTGACCCTGGCACCCACCTTTGCACTCACCTTGGGACCCACCCTGGCTCCCACCTCGGCACCCACCCAGACACCCACCTTGGTTCCTTGGCACCCACCTTGGATCCTTGGCACCCACCCCGACACCCACCTTGGCACGCAACTTGGCTACTTGCCACCCACCTTGGCTCCTTGACGCCCACCCCGACAACCACCCCGTGACCTACCCTGGCTAGGGTTGGTGCACACCCACCCTGGTGCCCACCTTGGCACCCACCCCATGACCCACCTTGGCACGCACCTTAGTACCCACCCCGTTACCCACCCTAGGACCCACCCCGTGACCCACCTTGGCCAGGGTGGGTGCACCCACCCTGGTGCCCACCTTGGCACCCACCCATCCTAGCACCCAGCCTGTGACCGGGCTTGGAACCCAACCTTGCACCCGTCTTGGCCAGTGTGGGTGCGCACCCATCCTGGCACCCACGTTGTGACACACCCTTTAACCCACGCACCCTAGCAGCCACGTTGGCACCCACCTTGGAACACAACCTAGCAACTTGGCACCCACCCCGTGACCCACCTTGGCATCCACCATAGCAGTCGCCCACTTGGCACCCACCTTGGAACCCAAGTTGGCACCCACCTCGGCACCCACCTTGACACTTGTGGACCCACCTTGCCACTCACCCTAGCATCGACCCATCCTAGCACCCACCCTGGCACCTTTGCACCCTAGCACTCACCCATCCTAGCACCTAACCTGTGACCCACCTTGACACTCACCCTCGCACCCACCTTGGAACCCAACCTAGCACCCACCCACCCTGACACCAACCCTAGCACCTACCCACCCTTGCACCCACCCTGTGACCCATCTTGGCACCCACCCATCCTACCACTCAACCTATCACCCACCTTCTCACCCACCTTGGCATCCACCTTAGCACCCACCCACACTGGCACCTTGGCACCCACCTCGGGCAAGGTGGGTGCACACCCACCCTGACACCCAATTTAGAACCAACCGAGCATGTTACCCACCTTGGCACCCACATTGCAGCCCACCCTAGTACCCACCCTATGACCCACATTGGCATCCACACCCTAGCACCCAGGCACCTCGACACCCGCCTTGACACGCACCCTAGCACTAAACCTGTGACCCACCTTGGAACTCACCCTAGAACCCACCCACCCTGTGAACCACCTTGGCATCCACCTTAGCACCCACCCACCTTGGCACCCACTCTAGCACTCACCCATCCTAACACCCAACTTGTTACCCACCTTGGCACCCGCCCTCGCGTCCACCTTGAAACCCACCCTAGCACCCACCCACGCAGGAGCCCACCTTGGCACCCAACCTAACACCCACGCATCCTGGCACCCAACTTGTGACCCACCTTGGAACCCACCCTAGTACCCACCTTTGAACCCACTATATCACCAACCCACCTTGGCACCCACCCTATGACCCTCTTTGGAATCCACCCTAGCACGCACCCACCCTGGCACCCACCATGGAGCGCACCCTAGCACCCACCCACCTCGGCACGCACCTCAACACCCACCTTGGTGTGCGCACTGCGCCAACCTCTCAAAGACCCTATGTGGTGCGCTCCAAAGTGTACACCTTTGGTGCGCTCCAAGGTGCGCACCTTTGGTGCACACCGAGGTGCACACCAAAGTGTGCACCGAGGTGAGCACCAAAGTGCACTCCAAGGTGCACACCAAGGCGTGCACCTTTGGTGCGGTCAATGCAAACGAATTCGGAAGTTGGGGTCGATGTCCTAATCGCTGCTGCAGACTACACGTATGAGAATCGGACAAATAGCTTTATATAGGGGAGGTGTTGCGTTTGATGGGTCGACTCCCCTGGTTGTGTGCACTGCACCAACTTCAAAGACCCTGTCTTGTTTAAGAAGTCAAAAGTTGGGGTGGATGTCCTAATCATTGCTGCAGTCTACGCATGTATGAGAATCAGACAAATAGCTTATATAGGGGAGGTGTTGCATTCGGTGGGTTGACTCCCCTGGTTGTGCGCACTGCGCCAACCTCAAAGACCCCGCATAGCAGAAGAAGTCGGAAGTCGGATTTTGGTGAGCACCAAGGCGTGCACCTTTGGTGCGGTCAACGCAGACGAATTCAGAAGTTGGGGTGGATGTCCTAATCGTTGTTGCAGGCTACACATGTATGAGAATCAGACAAATAGCTTATATAGGGGAGGTGTTGGGTTTGATGGGTCAACTCCCTTGGTTGTGCGCATTACGCCAACCTCAAAGACCTTGTTTTCGTTAAGAAGTCAAAAGTTGGGGTCAATGTCCTAATGGCTCCTGTAGGCTACACATGTATGAGAATCGGACAAATAGCTTATATAGGGGAGGTGTTGGGTTTGATGGGTCGACTCCCCTGGTTGTGCGCATTACGTCAACCTCAAAGACCTTGTTTTCGTTAAGAAGTCAAAAGTTGGGGTCGATGTCCTAATTGCTCCTGTAGACTACACATGTATGAGAATCAGACAAATAGCTTATATAGGGGAGGTGTTGGGTTTGATGGGTTGACTCCCCTAGTTGTTCGCATTACACCAACCTCAAAGACCTTGTTTTCGTTTAGAAGCCGAAAGTTGGGGTCGATGTCCTAATTGCTCCTGCAGGCTACGCATGTATGAGAATCAGACAAATAGCTTATATAGGGGAGGTGTTGGGTTTGATGGGTCGACTCCCCTGGTTGTGCGCATTGCGCCAACCTCAAAGACCCTGCATTGCGGATGAAGTCGAAAGTCAGAGTTTGGTGTGCTACAAGGTGTGGTCGAAGGTGCTCACCTAGGTGTGCACCTTTGGAGCGCAGGAAAAGTGCCCTCCAAAAGTGCGCACCTTTGGAGTGCACAAAAGTGCCCTCCAAAAGTGCGCACCTTTGGAGCGCACAAAAGTGCCCTCCAAAAAGTGCCCTCCAAAAGTGCGCACCTTTGGAGCGCACAAAAGTGCCCTCCAAAAAGTGCCCTCCAAAAGTGCGCACCTTTGGAGTGCAGAAAAGTGCCCTCCAAAAAGTGCCCTCCAAAAGTGTGCACCTTTGGAGTGCACAAAAGTGCCCTCCAAAAGTGCGCACCTTTGGAGCGCAGAAAAGTGCCCTCCAAAAAGTGCCCTCCAAAAGTGCGCACCTTTGGAGCGCAGAAAAGTGCCCTCCAAAAAGTGCCCTCCAAAAGTGCGCACCTTTGGAGCGCAGAAAAGTGCCCTCCAAAAAGTGCCCTCCAAAAGTGCGCACCTTTGGAGCGCAGAAAAGTGCCCTCCAAAAAGTGCCCTCCAAAAGTGCGCACCTTTGGAGCGCACAAAAGTGCCCTCCAAAAAGTGCCCTCCAAAAGTGCGCACCTTTGGAGCGCACAAAAGTGCCCTCCAAAAGTGCGCACCTTTGGAGCGCACAAAAGTGCCCTCCAAAAGTGCGCACTTTTGGTGCGCACCAAGGCGCTGGTTCGGTCGTTGCAGGCGAGTTCGGAAGTTGGGGTCGATGTCCTGAGCGGAGGTGCAAACTACACAGGTGTCGGAATCGGACAAATAGCTTATATAGGGGAGGTGTATGCTTCGATGGGTCGACTCCCCAGGTTGAGCGCACCGCGCCAACCTCAAAGACCCTACGGTATGGATGAAGTCGGAAGTTGGGTCCGATGACCGATTCGATTAGTAGGTATGCTCATGAGGTCGGAATTTGGGTCCGATGACCTGCCATGTGCAGGAAGGCGAATGTTGGCACTGTGCGTTGCAAGGTGCACACCAAGGTGCTGGTGCGGTCTTTTTAGTCGAGTTCGGAAGTTGGGGTCGATGTCCTGATCGGAGGTGCAAGCTACACAGGTGTGGGAATCGGACAAATAGCTTATATAGGGGAGGTGTATGCTTCGTTGGGTCGACTCCCCGGGTTGAGCGCACCGCGCCAACCTCAAAGACCCTACGGTATGGATGAAGTCGGAAGTTGGGTCCGATGACCGATTCGATATGTAGGCATACTCGCGAGGTCGGAATTTGGGTCCGATGACCTGCCATGTGCAGGAAGGCGAATGTTGGCACTGTGCGTTGCAAGGTGCGCACCAAGGCGCTGGTTCGGTCGTTGCAGGCGAGTTCGGAAGTTGGGGTCGATGTCCTGATCGGAGGTGCAAACTACACAGGTGTGGGAATCGGACAAATAGCTTATATAGGGGAGGTGTATGCTTCGTTGGGTCGACTCCCCGGGTTGAGCGCACCGCGCCAACCTCAAAGACCCTACGGTATGGATGAAGTCGGAAGTTGTGTCCGATGACCGATTCGATATGTAGGCATACTCGCGAGGTCGGAATTTGGGTCCGATGACCTGCCATGTGCAGGAAGGCGAATGTTGGGACTGTGCGTCGCAAGGTGCGCACCAAGGCGCTGGTGCCGTCGTTGCAGTCGAGTTCGGAAGTTGGGGTCGATGTCCTGGTCAGAGGTGCAAACTACACAGGTGTGGGAATCGGACAAATAGCTTATATAGGGGAGGTGTATGCTTCGATGGGTCGACTCCCCGGGTTGAGCGCACCGCGCCAACCTCAAAGACCCTACAGTATGGATGAAGTCGGAAGTTGGGTCCGATGACCGATTCGATACGTAGGCATATTGGCGAGGTCTGAATTTGTGTCCGATGACCTGCCATGCGCAGGAAGGCGGAATTTGGGTCCGATGACCGAGTTGATGGCGTGCCATGCGCAGAAAGGCGGAATTTGGGTCCGATGACCGAGTTGATGTTGATGGCCCGCCATGCACAGGAAGGCGGAATTTGGGTCCGATGACCGATTTGAAGGCGTGCCATGCGCAGAAAGGCGGAGTTTGGGTCCGATGACCGAGTTGATATTGATGGCCCGCCATGCGCAGGAAGGCGGAATTTGGGTCCGATGACCTGACATACGCATGGAGTCCGACTCGGGGGCCGATGTTCGATTCGATGACTTGCATTGTGGGTAAAGTCGGAAGTTGTGGTCTTTGACCCGATTCGATGACCAGACTTCGGCTGCTTGAGAATCGGACAAATAACTTATATAGGGGAGGTAGTGTTCTCGAGCATCCTCCCCCCGTGCCCGTTTATGTCGATTGATGCTGGTGCTCGACTGGTTGGAGCGCTCGGATGCAAAAATCTTGCACCAGGATTTATCGATTGTGATGGACACGGCAAGTCTCCTGATTGCTATGCAGGAGCTCATCGTGAATCTCTATGCGGCCTTGGTATGGACTCGACCTGCGGAATGGTTCGGCAATGGTAGTCGCTCCAACACGTCCTTGCAATGGCCACAGAGGTGATTCGACTAGAGCTCCAGTCTAGCTTTTGGGTTGCTTGGCGGACTGGTATAGCCGCGATCGAGTTCCGGCCATGAACGTTTTAGATAGCTCTTGGGCTTTCTGGGACGGAAGTCGGAAGTTTGGGCTGTTGTCCGATTTGATGACCATTCTTCGGATGTGTGAGAATCGGACAAATAACTTATATAGGGGACTGTGTTGTCTCACGCAGCCCCCTCCGTGCCCCTCTATCTCGACCGATGTTGGTGCTTGAAAGGGTTGGGATCGCTCGGATTTATAAACGTGCACCACCATTTGTCGAGTGTGAGGGACGCGGCAGGTCTCCTAAATGCTATACGGGCGCTCTCTGAGAATCTCTATCCGGCCTCGACACAGACTAGTCTTGCTGAATGGTTTGGCACTGGTAGTCGATCCAACACGTCGTTGTTGTGGCCGCCTAGGCGATTCGATTCGAGCCCCCGTCTAGCTTTTGGGTTGCTTGGCGGATTTTGCCCTATCCGCAAGTGAGCTCGGTCCCTAAACGTTCGAGAAACCCGATTGCTATGCGCCGACTCTCTTTCTTGCGAGCCTCCATCTAGCTTTTGGGTCTCTACGGAACGGAAGTCGGAATCTGGGACCGTTGTTTGATTCGACGAGGCAGACTACGGTTGTGCGAGAATCGGACAAATAACTTATATAGGGGAGGTGTTGACTGGAGCATTCTCCCCCGTGCCCCTCTAACTCGACCAATGCTGGCGCTCGAACGGTGGTAGCGCTCGGATTTTCGTTGAGCGCCAGCATTGGTCGATTTAGAGGGGCATGCGAGATTCCCGAATGCTATGCGAGGGCTCTAACGGAAATGTCTATTGGTTTCGGTATGGATGCAATTGCGAGTGGTTCGGCAAAGGTAGTCGTTCCGATGCGTCCATGTCGTGGCCAAATCGATAATTCGATTTGAGCCCTCGTATAGCATTTGGGTCTCTCGATGTGATTCCGCATTCCAGTCCCTTTGGGCACTGCTTGAGCCGCATCCCAGGGGGTTCCCTTCCCAATAATCTGCCTCGCAACCCGATTGCTATGCGGTGAGGCTCCTCGGCCGCCTCGGAACTATCTGTGTATCAGACGCATCGCGGGATAAGGGGTTGGCAACGGTAGTCGCCCCAAGCGCGTCCGATGCTTGGACCATTCCGAGGCGGCCCTGAAGCCTCTTCCGTCTAGCCGTTGGGTCCTTCTCGCCGCATCCCTTGCCTCGCACCCCGATTGCTATGCGGTGAGGCTCCTCGGCCGCCTTGGAACTATCTGTGTATCAGACGCATCGCGGGATAAGGGGTTGTCACTGGTAGTCGCCCCAAGCGCGTCCGATGCTTGGACCATTCCGAGGCGGCCCTGAAGCCTCTTCCGTCTAGCCGTTGGGTCCTTCTCGCCGCATCCCTCGACTCGCACCCCGATTGCTATGCGGTGAGGCTCCTCGGCCGCCTTGGAACTATCTGTGTATCGGACGCGTCGCGGGATAAGGGGTTGTCACTGGTAGTCGCCCCAAGCGCGTCCGATGCTTGGACCATTCCGAGGCGGCCCTGAAGCCTCTTCCGTCTAGCCGTTGGGTCCTTCTCGCCGCATCCCTCGCCTCGCACCCCGATTGCTATGCGGTGAGGCTCCTCGGCCGCCTTGGAACTATCTGTGTATCGGACGCGTCGCGGGATAAGGGGTTGTCACTGGTAGTCGCCCCAAGCGCGTGCGATGCATGGACCATTCCCAGGCGGCCCTGAAGCCTCTTCCGTCTAGCCGTTGGGTCCTTCTCGCCGCATCCCTCGCCTCGCACCCCGATTGCTATGCGGTGAGGCTCCTCGGCCGCCTTGGAACTATCTGTGTATCGGACGCGTCGCGGGATAAGGGGTTGTCACTGGTAGTCGCCCCAAGCGCGTCCGATGCTTGGACCATTCCGAGGCGGCCCTGAAGCCTCTTCCGTCTAGCCGTTGGGTCCTTCTCGCCGCATCCCTCGCCTCGCACCCCGATTGCTATGCGGTGAGGCTCCTCGGCCGCCTTGGAACTATCTGTGTATCGGACGCGTCGCGGGATAAGGGGTTGTCACTGGTAGTCGCCCCAAGCGCGTCCGATGCTTGGACCATTCCGAGGCGGCCCTGAAGCCTCTTCCGTCTAGCCGTTGGGTCCTTCTCGCCGCATCCCTCGCCTCGCACCCCGATTGCTATGCGGTGAGGCTCCTCGGCCGCCTTGGAACTATCTGTGTATCGGACGCGTCGCGGGATAAGGGGTTGTCACTGGTAGTCGCCCCAAGCGCGTCCGATGCTTGGACCATTCCGAGGCGGCCCTGAAGCCTCTTCCGTCTAGCCGTTGGGTCCTTCTCGCCGCATCCCTCGCCTCGCACCCCGATTGCTATGCGGTGAGGCTCCTCGGCCGCCTTGGAACTATCTGTGTATCGGACGCATCGCGGGATAAGGGGTTGTCACTGGTAGTCGCCCCAAGCGCGTCCGATGCTTGGACCATTCCGAGGCGGCCCTGAAGCCTCTTCCGTCTAGCCGTTGGGTCCTTCTCGCCGCATCCCTCGCCTCGCACCCCGATTGCTATGCGGTGAGGCTCCTCGGCCGCCTTGGAACTATCTGTGTATCGGACGCGTCGCGGGATAAGGGGTTGTCACTGGTAGTCGCCCCAAGCGCGTCCGATGCTTGGACCATTCCGAGGCGGCCCTGAAGCCTCTTCCGTCTAGCCGTTGGGTCCTTCTCGCCGCATCCCTCGCCTCGCACCCCGATTGCTATGCGGTGAGGCTCCTCGGCCGCCTTGGAACTATCTGTGTATCGGACGCGTCGCGGGATAAGGGGTTGTCACTGGTAGTCGCCCCAAGCGCGTCCGATGCTTGGACCATTCCGAGGCGGACCTGAAGCCTCTTCCGTCTAGCCGTTGGGTCCTTCTCGCCGCATCCCTCGCCTCGCACCCCGATTGCTATGCGGTGAGGCTCCTCGGCCGCCTTGGAACTATCTGTGTATCGGACGCGTCGCGGGATAAGGGGTTGTCACTGGTAGTCGCCCCAAGCGCGTCCGATGCTTGGACCATTCCGAGGCGGCCCTGAAGCCTCTTCCGTCTAGCCGTTGGGTCCTTCTTGCCGCATCCCTCGCCTCGCACCCCGATTGCTATGCGGTGAGGCTCCTCGGCCGCCTTGGAACTATCTGTGTATCGGACGCGTCGCGGGATAAGGGGTTGTCACTGGTAGTCGCCCCAAGCGCGTCCGATGCTTGGACCATTCCGAGGCGGCCCTGAAGCCTCTTCCGTCTAGCCGTTGGGTCCTTCTCGCCGCATCCCTCGCCTCGCACCCCGATTGCTATGCGGTGAGGCTCCTCGGCCGCCTTGGAACTATCTGTGTATCGGACGCATCGCGGGATAAGGTGTTGTCACTGGTAGTCGCCCCAAGCGCGTCCGATGCTTGGACCATTCCGAGGCGGCCCTGAAGCCTCTTCCGTCTAGCCGTTGGGTCCTTCTCGCCGCATCCCTCGCCTCGCACCCCGATTGCTATGCGGTGAGGCTCCTCGGCCGCCTTGGAACTATCTGTGTATCGGACGCGTCGCGGGATAAGGGGTTGTCACTGGTAGTCGCCCCAAGCGCGTCCGATGCTTGGACCATTCCGAGGCGGACCTGAAGCCTCTTCCGTCTAGCCGTTGGGTCCTTCTCGCCGCATCCCTCGCCTCGCACCCCGATTGCTATGCGGTGAGGCTCCTCGGCCGCCTTGGAACTATCTGTGTATCGGACGCGTCGCGGGATAAGGGGTTGTCACTGGTAGTCGCCCCAAGCGCGTCCGATGCTTGGACCATTCCGAGGCGGCCCTGAAGCCTCTTCCGTCTAGCCGTTGGGTCCTTCTCGCCGCATCCCTCGCCTCGCACCCCGATTGCTATGCGGTGAGGCTCCTCGGCCGCCTTGGAACTATCTGTGTATCGGACGCGTCGCGGGATAAGGGGTTGTCACTGGTAGTCGCCCCAAGCGCGTCCGATGCTTGGACCATTCCGAGGCGGACCTGAAGCCTCTTCCCTCTAGCCGTTGGGGCTTTCTCGCCGCATCCCTCGCCTCGCACCCCGATTGCTATTCGGTGAGGCTCCTCGGCCGCCTTGGAACTATCTGTGTATCGGACGCATCGCGGGATAAGGGGTTGGCAGTGGTAGTCGCCCCAAGCGCGTCCGATGCTTGGACCATTCCGAGGCGGCCCTGCAGCCTCTTCCGTCTAGCCGTTGGGGCCATCTCGCTGCATCCCCCACCTCGCACCACGATTGCTATGCGGTGAGGCTCCTTGGCCGCCTCGGAACTATCTGTGTATCGGACGCATCGCGGGATAAGGGGTTGTCACTGGTAGTCGCCCCAAGCGCGTCCGATGCTTGGACTATTCCGAGGCGGCCCTGCAGCCTCTTCCGTCTAGCCGTTGGGGCCATCTCGCCGCATCCCCCAGCTCCTCGGCCGCCTCGGAACTATCTGTGTATCGGACGCATCGCGGGATAAGGGGTTGGCAGTGGTAGTCGCCCCAAGCGCGTTCGATGCTTGGACTATTCCGAGGCGGCCCCGCAGCCTCTTCCGTCTACCCTTTGGGGCCATCTCGCCGCATCCCTCGCCTCGCACCCCGATTGCTATGCGGTGAGGCTCCTCGGCCGCCTGGGAACTATCTTCGTATCGGATGCATCGCGGGATAAGGGGTTGTCACTGGTAGTCGCCCCAAGCGCGTCCGATGCTTGGACTATTCCGAGGCGGCCCTGTGGCCTCTTCCGTCTAGCCGTTGGGGCCATCTCGCCGCATCCCTCACCTCGCACCCCCATTGCTATGCGGTGAGGCTCCTCGGCCGCCTTGGAACTGTCTTCGTATCGGAAGCATCGCGGGATAAGGGGTTGTCACTGGTAGTCGCCCCAAGCGCGTCCGATGCTTGGACTATTCCGAGGCGGCCCTGCAGCCTCTTCCGTCTAGCCGTTGGGGCCATCTCGCCGCATCCCCCACCTCGCACCCGGATTGCTATGCGGTGAGGCTCCTCGGCCGCCTTGGAACTATCTTCGTATCGGACGCATCGCGGGATAAGGGGTTGTCACTGGTAGTCGCCCCAAGCGCGTCCGATGCTTGGACTATTCCGACGCGGCCCTGTGGCCTCTTCCGTCTAGCCGTTGGGGCCATCTCGCCGCATCCCCCACCTCGCACCCCGATTGCTATGCGGTGAGGCTCCTCGGCCGCCTTGGAACCATCTTCGTATCGGACGCATCGCGGGATGAGGGGTTGTCACTGGTAGTCGCCCCAAGCGCGTCCGATGCTTGGACCATTCCGAGGCGGCCCTGAAGCCTCTTCCGTCTAGCCGTTGGGGCCTTCCCGCCCCATCCCTCGCCTCGCACCCCCGATTGCTATGCGGTGAGGCTCCTCGGCCGCCTTGGAACCATCTGTGTATCGGACGCATCGCGGGATAAGGGGTTGGCACTGGTAGTCGCCCCAAGCGCGTCCGATGCTTGGAGCATTCCGAGGTGGCCCTGAAGCCTCTTCCGTCTAGCCGTTGGGGCCTTCCCGCCCCATCCCTCGCCTCGCACCCCGATTGATATGCGGTGAGGCTCCTCGGCCGCCTTGGAACTATCTGTGTATCGGACGCATTGCGGGATAAGGGGTTGGCACTGGTAGTCGTCCCAATCGCGTCCGATGCTTGGACCATTCCGAGGCGGCCCTGCAGCCTCTTCCGTTTAGCCGTCGGGGCCTTCCCGCCGCATCCCTCGCCTCGCATCCCGATTCCTATGCGGTGAGTCTTCTCGGCCGCCGCGGAACTATACCTGTTATTGCTACTGCATCCTTCGGCTGGTAACCTCCTCTGCCGCCTTGGAACGTTCTCTTT
>NW_026729160.1:52500-70000 GCF_030272615.1 Cryptomeria japonica
TCTGGTGCGCTCCGAAGTGGGGTTATTGGAGCGGCCCCTCTTTTTTTGTCCGAGCGTTTGGTGGGGTTTCTCGCATGGGGGCTTCCCAGGCCCGGTTGTTGGGTGCGCACCCACCCTGGCGTGCACGAAATCGGAAGTTGGGTTAATTGCCCGGTTTGCCTCGAGTGCGCACCTTCGCCAGGGCGGGCTCAAGATGGCACCCGCGTTCCGTTTTTTTCACTATCTTTCAAAACGGAAATTTTAAAATCTCGTTTTTTTTTTTTTTTTGCCTTTTCTGGAAATTAGTGAAGGCAGCGCATCAAAGGTGCGCAATGCTGGTGCGAACCCGGGAGCGCTCCGATGTGTGCTCCAAGGTGCGGCGTGCACGAAGTCCGAGCCCGGTTTGCCCCGGGTGCGCACCTCGCGTGCACCTTCGCCGGGGTGAGCACCTTGGTGTGCAGACCTTGGCTGGGTTGCGCGCCCTGGTGCGCACCAAGGAGCGCTCTGAAGTGTGCTCCAAGGTGCGGCGTGCACGAAGTCGGAGCCCGGTTTGCCCCGGGTGTGCACCTCGCGTGCACCTTCGCTGCGGTGGGCACCTTGGCTGGGTTGCGCGCCTTGGTGGGCACCATGCAGTGCACGAAGTCGGAGCCCGGATTGCCCCGGGCGCGCACCTCCGCCAGGGTGGGCACCTTGGTGCGCACAACTTGCCTGGGCTGCGCACCAGGAAGGGCTCAAGATGGCACCCGCGTTCCGTTTTTTTCACTATCTTTCAGAACGGAAATTTTAAAATATCGTTTTTTTTTGCCTTTTCTGGAAATTAGTGAAGGCAGCGCATCAAAGGTGCGCAACGCTGGTGCGAACCTGGGAGCGCTCCGATGTGTGCTCCAAGGTGCGGCGTGCACGAAGTCGGAGCCCGGTTTGCCCCGGGTGCGCCCTGGTGGGCACCATGGTGCGCACCAAGGAGCGCTCCGAAGTGTGCTCCAAGGTGCGGCCTGCACGAAGTCGGAGCCCGGTTTGCCCCGGGCGTGCACCGCGGTTGGGCACCTTGGTGCGCATGCCTTGCCTGGGCTGCGCACCAGGGCGGGCTCAAGATGGCACCCGCGTTCCGTTTTTTTCACTATCTTTCAAAACGGAAATTTTAAAATCTCATTTTTTTTTGCCTTTTCTGGAAATTAGTGAAGGCAGCGCATCAAAGGTGCGCACCTCGCTGCCCACCACGGTGCGCAACGCCGGTGGGCACCCGGGAGTGCTTCGAAGTGTGCTCCAAGGTGCTGCGTGCACGTTGTCGGAGCCCGGTTTGCCCCGGGTGCGCACCTCGCGTGCACCTTCGTCGGGGTGGGCACCTTGGCTGGGTTTGCCCCGGCTGCGCTCCGAAGCGGGGTTATTGGAGCGCCGCCTCTTTTTTTGTCGGAGCGTTTGGTGGGGTTTCTCGCATTGGCTCTTCCCAGGCCCGGTTGCCACCCTGGCGCGCACGAAGTCGGAAGTAGGGTTAATTGCCCGGGTGCGCACCTTTGCCAGGGTGGGCACCTTACCTGGGCTGTGCACCAGGGCGGGCTCAAGATGGCACCCGCGTTCCGTTTTTTTCACTATCTTTCAAAACGGAAATTTTAAAATCTCCTCTTTTTTTTGCCTTTTCTGGAAATTAGTGAAGGCAGCGCATCAAAGGTGCGCACCTCGCTGCCCACCTTGGTGTGCTCTGAGGTGCGCACCCGGGAGCGCTACGAAGTGTGCTCCAAGGTGCGGCGTGCACGTTGTCGGAGCCCGGTTTGCCCCGGGTGCGCACCTCGCCTGCACCTTGGCCGGGGTGGGCACCCTGGCTGGGTTTGCCCAGGGTGCGCTCCGAAGCGGGGTTACTGGAGCGCCCCCTCTTTTTTTGTCAGAGCGTTTGGTGGGGTTTCTCGCATTGGCTCTTCCCAGGCCCGGTTGTTGGGTGCGCTCCCACCCTGGCGCGCGCGAAGTTGGAAGTTGGGTTAATTGCCCGGGCGCGCACCTTCGCCAGGGTGGGCACCTTGGTGCGCACACCTTGGCTGGGCTGCGCACCAGGGCGGGCTCAAGATGGCACCAGCATTCCCTTTTTCTCACTATCTTTCAAAACGGAAATTTTAAAATCTCGTTTTTTTTTGCCTTTTATGGAAATTAGTGAAGGCATCGCATCAAAGGTGCGCACCTCGCTGCCCACCTTGGTGTGCTCCGAGGTGCCCACCACGGTGCGCTCCGAGGTGCCCACCACGGTGCGCAACGCCGGTGCGAACCCGGGAGCGCCCCGATGTGTGCTCCAAGGTGCGGCGTGCACGAAGCCGGACCCCGGTTTGCCCCGGGTGCGCACCTCGCGTGCACCTTGGTGCGCACACCTTGGCTGGGTTGCGCGGCCTGGTGGGCACCATGGTGCGCACCAAGGAGCGCTCCGAAGTGTGCTCCAAGGTGCGGCGTGCACGAAGTCCTAGCCCGGTTTGCCCCGGGTGCGCACCTTCGCCGCGGTGGGCACCATGGCGTGCACGAAGTCGGAGCCCGGTTTGCCCCGGGTGCGCACCTCGCGTGCACCTTCGCCGGGGTGGGCACCTCGGCTGGGTTGCGCGCCCTGGTGCGCACCAAGGAGCGCTCCGAAGTGTGCTCCAAGGTGCGGCGTGCACGAAGTCGGAGCCCGGTTTGCCCCGGGTGCGCACCTTCGCCGCGGTGGGCACCCTGGTGCGCACCATGGCGTGCACGAAGTCGGAGCCCGGTTTGCCCCGGGTGCGCACCTCGCGTGCACCTTCGGCGGGGTTGCGCGCCCTGGTGCGCACCAAGGAGCGCTCCGAAGTGTGCTCCAAGGTGCGGCGTGCACGAAGTCGGAGCCCGGTTTGCCCCGGGTGCGCACCTCGCGTGCACCTTCGGCGGGGTTGCGCGCCCTGGTGGGCACCATGGTGCGCACCAAGGAGCGCTCCGAAGTGTGCTCCAAGGTGCGGCGTGCACGAAGTCGGAGCCCGGTTTGCCCCGGGTGCGCACCTCGCGTGCACCTTCGCCGCGGTGGGCACCATGGCGTGCACGAAGTCGGAGCCCGGTTTGCCCCGGGTGCGCACCTCGCGTGCACCTTCGCCGGGGTGGGCACCTCGGCTGGGTTGCGCGCCCTGGTGCGCACCAAGGAGCGCTCCGAAGTGTGCTCCAAGGTGCGGCGTGCACGAAGTCGGAGCCCGGTTTGCCCCGGGTGCGCACCTCGCGTGCACCTTCGCCGCGGTGGGCACCATGGCGTGCACGAAGTCGGAGCCCGGTTTGCCCCGGGTGCGCACCCCGCGTGCACCTTCGCCGGGGTGGGCACCTCGGCTGGGTTGCGCGCCCTGGTGCGCACCAAGGAGCGCTCCGAAGTGTGCTCCAAGGTGCGGCGTGCACGAAGTCGGAGCCCGGTTTGCCCCGGGTGCGCACCTCGCGTGCACCTTCGCCGCGGTGGGCACCTTGGCTGGGTTGGGCACCATTGAGCGCTCCGAAGTGTGCTCCAAGGTGCGCACCATGGCCCTCCAAGGTGCGCAGCATGGCGTGCACGAAGTCGGAGCCCGGTTTGCCCCGGGTGCGCACCTCGCGTGCACCTTCGCCAGGGTGGGCACCTCGGTGCGCACACCTTCTCAATGTTTTCTTGCCTTTTCTGGAAATTGGTGAAGGCAGCGCATCAAAGGTGCGCACCTCGGTGTGCTCCGAGGTGCGAACCCGAGAGCGCTCCGAGGTGCCCACGAAGTCGAAAGTCGGGTTAATTGCATTGTTTTCCCCGGGTGCGCTCCGAGGTGCGCAACATCGGTGCGCACCAAGGAGGGCTCCGAAGTGTGCTCCAAGGTGCGCACGATTCGGAGCTCGGTTTGCCCGGGGTGCGCACACCTTGGCTGGGTTGCGCACCCTTTGTGCGCTCCAAGGTGCGCACGAAGTCGGAGCTCGGTTTGCCCCGGGTGCGCACCTTCGCCAGGGTGCGCACCTTGATGCGCACGCCTTGGCTGGGCTGCGCACCTTGGTGGGCGCCATGGTGCGCACCTTTCGTGCGCTCCAAGGTGCGCACGAAGTCGGAGCTCGGTTTGCCCCGGGTGCGCACCTTGGTGGGCGCCATGGTGCACTCCGAGGTGCCCAAGATTGGTGCGCACCAAGGAGCGCTCCGAAGTGCGCTCCAAGGTGCGCAGGTGCGCGCGAAGTCGAAAGTTGGGTTAATTGTCCGGTTTGCCTCGGGTGCGCACCTTGCGTGCACCTTCGCCAGGGTGGGCGCCTTGGTGCGCACACCTTGGCTGGGCTGCGCACCCGGGCGCGCACACCTTGGCACCCGCGTTTCCTTCATTTTAAATTTTTTTTTTTTACAATCTCTCAAGTGGGAAATTCTATAATCTCAACTTTTTTTGCCTTTTCAGGAAACTTTTGAATGGAGCGCATCATTGGTGCGCTCCGAAGTGTGCTCCAAGGTGCGCACCTCTGGTGTGCTCCAAAGCTCTCTCCAGCTGCGTGCACCTGCCCCGGCCGCGCACCCGGCCCCGCCCAGCTTCGCTCACCTGTCCCGGGCGTCTGGTGCGGAACCTTAGAGTAAGAAACATCACCGTGCACCTTGGCCAACGTGCGCGACTCGACCGAGCGCGCACTGGCCGAGGTGCACACCGATTTCACCTGGGTGCGCGCGCAGCACCTCGGGCGCACCGGGGTGCGCGCACAACGCCCGGGTTGCACCGTGGCCTGTGTGCTCGGGGCGCCTCGGGTGCGCGCTCGGTGTCGCCCCCCGCGCGCGCGGTAGTGCGGGCAGCGCACCCCGGCCCGGCCCGGCCCCGACGAGAACGCAAACGGGCAAAAGGTTTATTCAAATAGCATTGCGACGCCCGGCGAAAAACTAAAAAAGGGTGCAACACCGGGACTTCCCGGGAGGTCACCCATCCCAGTACTACTCCGGCCCAAGCGCGCTTAACTGCGGAGTTCTGATGGGATCCGGTGCACTAACGCTGGTATGATCGCACCCGTTATGAGCTTGTCGCAGTGTGTACTTAGCAAACCGCGACCCACGTGCGAATCCACCCCGGCCACCCACCCCCGTCGAGGTGCACACCCTCCCTCGCGAAGTGCGCCCCGTTCGCCAAGTGTGAGCCCTGCCCGGGTGCGCGCACCTTGCTAGGGCGTCGGGTGTGCACCCGGCCCGGCCTACGTGCGTGCACCTGGACGGGGCGTCGTGTGCGTGCAGTGTCCCGTCTGCAACGCGGTGCCCACACACCACCTCGGGCGCAACGACCTGCGCTCACATGTGGGCCGAGTGCACCTTGGTGCATGTTCGGGGCGCCTCGGGTGCACGCTCGATCTTGCCCCGGTGCACCAAGGCGCTCGGTTTGCCCCGGGTGCGCACTTGGTGCAAGGTGGGCACCCAAAATAGGGATCAAGCACCAAAACACAAGTTTCGGGATGCAAAATGGGACCCAAGGACCACAAATGCGTTCCAAGACCCATGATGGGTCCACGAGAACAAAAATGTGTTCCGAGACTTAATAAACAAATATTGGGTTTTAGGAGAAGAAACATGCTCTGATGCCCAAAACGAGAATCGACCCCGAAAAGGCCACAGGCCAAAAGTGGGATGCGAGACAAAAAAAAATGGGACCCGAGGACCAAAATTGGGTTCCCAGGTCGAAGACAGGGCAACCGGACAAGAAACGACCTCTAAGGCTCGAAATGAGTCCCGACGACTAAAACTTGACAAGAAGCACCCATCAGGCACCCAACTCGACACCCATGGGATGCCGACCCACCCGGGCTTCCACCTAGCACACCTTGGCACCCACCCACCCTCGCACCCAACCTCGCACCCAACTTAGCACCTTTGAACCCACATTGGCACTCACCCTGACCCTGGCACCTTGGAACCCACATTGGCACTCACCTTGACCCTGGCACCCACCTTTGCACTCACCTTGGGACCCACCCTGGCTCCCACCTCGGCACCCACCCAGACACCCACCTTGGTTCCTTGGCACCCACCTTGGATCCTTGGCACCCACCCCGACACCCACCTTGGCACGCAACTTGGCTACTTGCCACCCACCTTGGCTCCTTGACGCCCACCCCGACAACCACCCCGTGACCTACCCTGGCTAGGGTTGGTGCACACCCACCCTGGTGCCCACCTTGGCACCCACCCCATGACCCACCTTGGCACGCACCTTAGTACCCACCCCGTTACCCACCCTAGGACCCACCCCGTGACCCACCTTGGCCAGGGTGGGTGCACCCACCCTGGTGCCCACCTTGGCACCCACCCATCCTAGCACCCAGCCTGTGACCGGGCTTGGAACCCAACCTTGCACCCGTCTTGGCCAGTGTGGGTGCGCACCCATCCTGGCACCCACGTTGTGACACACCCTTTAACCCACGCACCCTAGCAGCCACGTTGGCACCCACCTTGGAACACAACCTAGCAACTTGGCACCCACCCCGTGACCCACCTTGGCATCCACCATAGCAGTCGCCCACTTGGCACCCACCTTGGAACCCAAGTTGGCACCCACCTCGGCACCCACCTTGACACTTGTGGACCCACCTTGCCACTCACCCTAGCATCGACCCATCCTAGCACCCACCCTGGCACCTTTGCACCCTAGCACTCACCCATCCTAGCACCTAACCTGTGACCCACCTTGACACTCACCCTCGCACCCACCTTGGAACCCAACCTAGCACCCACCCACCCTGACACCAACCCTAGCACCTACCCACCCTTGCACCCACCCTGTGACCCATCTTGGCACCCACCCATCCTACCACTCAACCTATCACCCACCTTCTCACCCACCTTGGCATCCACCTTAGCACCCACCCACACTGGCACCTTGGCACCCACCTCGGGCAAGGTGGGTGCACACCCACCCTGACACCCAATTTAGAACCAACCGAGCATGTTACCCACCTTGGCACCCACATTGCAGCCCACCCTAGTACCCACCCTATGACCCACATTGGCATCCACACCCTAGCACCCAGGCACCTCGACACCCGCCTTGACACGCACCCTAGCACTAAACCTGTGACCCACCTTGGAACTCACCCTAGAACCCACCCACCCTGTGAACCACCTTGGCATCCACCTTAGCACCCACCCACCTTGGCACCCACTCTAGCACTCACCCATCCTAACACCCAACTTGTTACCCACCTTGGCACCCGCCCTCGCGTCCACCTTGAAACCCACCCTAGCACCCACCCACGCAGGAGCCCACCTTGGCACCCAACCTAACACCCACGCATCCTGGCACCCAACTTGTGACCCACCTTGGAACCCACCCTAGTACCCACCTTTGAACCCACTATATCACCAACCCACCTTGGCACCCACCCTATGACCCTCTTTGGAATCCACCCTAGCACGCACCCACCCTGGCACCCACCATGGAGCGCACCCTAGCACCCACCCACCTCGGCACGCACCTCAACACCCACCTTGGTGTGCGCACTGCGCCAACCTCTCAAAGACCCTATGTGGTGCGCTCCAAAGTGTACACCTTTGGTGCGCTCCAAGGTGCGCACCTTTGGTGCACACCGAGGTGCACACCAAAGTGTGCACCGAGGTGAGCACCAAAGTGCACTCCAAGGTGCACACCAAGGCGTGCACCTTTGGTGCGGTCAATGCAAACGAATTCGGAAGTTGGGGTCGATGTCCTAATCGCTGCTGCAGACTACACGTATGAGAATCGGACAAATAGCTTTATATAGGGGAGGTGTTGCGTTTGATGGGTCGACTCCCCTGGTTGTGTGCACTGCACCAACTTCAAAGACCCTGTCTTGTTTAAGAAGTCAAAAGTTGGGGTGGATGTCCTAATCATTGCTGCAGTCTACGCATGTATGAGAATCAGACAAATAGCTTATATAGGGGAGGTGTTGCATTCGGTGGGTTGACTCCCCTGGTTGTGCGCACTGCGCCAACCTCAAAGACCCCGCATAGCAGAAGAAGTCGGAAGTCGGATTTTGGTGAGCACCAAGGCGTGCACCTTTGGTGCGGTCAACGCAGACGAATTCAGAAGTTGGGGTGGATGTCCTAATCGTTGTTGCAGGCTACACATGTATGAGAATCAGACAAATAGCTTATATAGGGGAGGTGTTGGGTTTGATGGGTCAACTCCCTTGGTTGTGCGCATTACGCCAACCTCAAAGACCTTGTTTTCGTTAAGAAGTCAAAAGTTGGGGTCAATGTCCTAATGGCTCCTGTAGGCTACACATGTATGAGAATCGGACAAATAGCTTATATAGGGGAGGTGTTGGGTTTGATGGGTCGACTCCCCTGGTTGTGCGCATTACGTCAACCTCAAAGACCTTGTTTTCGTTAAGAAGTCAAAAGTTGGGGTCGATGTCCTAATTGCTCCTGTAGACTACACATGTATGAGAATCAGACAAATAGCTTATATAGGGGAGGTGTTGGGTTTGATGGGTTGACTCCCCTAGTTGTTCGCATTACACCAACCTCAAAGACCTTGTTTTCGTTTAGAAGCCGAAAGTTGGGGTCGATGTCCTAATTGCTCCTGCAGGCTACGCATGTATGAGAATCAGACAAATAGCTTATATAGGGGAGGTGTTGGGTTTGATGGGTCGACTCCCCTGGTTGTGCGCATTGCGCCAACCTCAAAGACCCTGCATTGCGGATGAAGTCGAAAGTCAGAGTTTGGTGTGCTACAAGGTGTGGTCGAAGGTGCTCACCTAGGTGTGCACCTTTGGAGCGCAGGAAAAGTGCCCTCCAAAAGTGCGCACCTTTGGAGTGCACAAAAGTGCCCTCCAAAAGTGCGCACCTTTGGAGCGCACAAAAGTGCCCTCCAAAAAGTGCCCTCCAAAAGTGCGCACCTTTGGAGCGCACAAAAGTGCCCTCCAAAAAGTGCCCTCCAAAAGTGTGCACCTTTGGAGTGCACAAAAGTGCCCTCCAAAAGTGCGCACCTTTGGAGCGCAGAAAAGTGCCCTCCAAAAAGTGCCCTCCAAAAGTGCGCACCTTTGGAGCGCAGAAAAGTGCCCTCCAAAAAGTGCCCTCCAAAAGTGCGCACCTTTGGAGCGCAGAAAAGTGCCCTCCAAAAAGTGCCCTCCAAAAGTGCGCACCTTTGGAGCGCAGAAAAGTGCCCTCCAAAAAGTGCCCTCCAAAAGTGCGCACCTTTGGAGCGCACAAAAGTGCCCTCCAAAAAGTGCCCTCCAAAAGTGCGCACCTTTGGAGCGCACAAAAGTGCCCTCCAAAAGTGCGCACCTTTGGAGCGCACAAAAGTGCCCTCCAAAAGTGCGCACTTTTGGTGCGCACCAAGGCGCTGGTTCGGTCGTTGCAGGCGAGTTCGGAAGTTGGGGTCGATGTCCTGAGCGGAGGTGCAAACTACACAGGTGTCGGAATCGGACAAATAGCTTATATAGGGGAGGTGTATGCTTCGATGGGTCGACTCCCCAGGTTGAGCGCACCGCGCCAACCTCAAAGACCCTACGGTATGGATGAAGTCGGAAGTTGGGTCCGATGACCGATTCGATTAGTAGGTATGCTCATGAGGTCGGAATTTGGGTCCGATGACCTGCCATGTGCAGGAAGGCGAATGTTGGCACTGTGCGTTGCAAGGTGCACACCAAGGTGCTGGTGCGGTCTTTTTAGTCGAGTTCGGAAGTTGGGGTCGATGTCCTGATCGGAGGTGCAAGCTACACAGGTGTGGGAATCGGACAAATAGCTTATATAGGGGAGGTGTATGCTTCGTTGGGTCGACTCCCCGGGTTGAGCGCACCACGCCAACCTCAAAGACCCTACGGTATGGATGAAGTCGGAAGTTGGGTCCGATGACCGATTCGATATGTAGGCATACTCGCGAGGTCGGAATTTGGGTCCGATGACCTGCCATGTGCAGGAAGGCGAATGTTGGCACTGTGCGTTGCAAGGTGCGCACCAAGGCGCTGGTTCGGTCGTTGCAGGCGAGTTCGGAAGTTGGGGTCGATGTCCTGATCGGAGGTGCAAACTACACAGGTGTGGGAATCGGACAAATAGCTTATATAGGGGAGGTGTATGCTTCGTTGGGTCGACTCCCCGGGTTGAGCGCACCGCGCCAACCTCAAAGACCCTACGGTATGGATGAAGTCGGAAGTTGTGTCCGATGACCGATTCGATATGTAGGCATACTCGCGAGGTCGGAATTTGGGTCCGATGACCTGCCATGTGCAGGAAGGCGAATGTTGGGACTGTGCGTCGCAAGGTGCGCACCAAGGCGCTGGTGCCGTCGTTGCAGTCGAGTTCGGAAGTTGGGGTCGATGTCCTGGTCAGAGGTGCAAACTACACAGGTGTGGGAATCGGACAAATAGCTTATATAGGGGAGGTGTATGCTTCGATGGGTCGACTCCCCGGGTTGAGCGCACCGCGCCAACCTCAAAGACCCTACAGTATGGATGAAGTCGGAAGTTGGGTCCGATGACCGATTCGATACGTAGGCATATTGGCGAGGTCTGAATTTGTGTCCGATGACCTGCCATGCGCAGGAAGGCGGAATTTGGGTCCGATGACCGAGTTGATGGCGTGCCATGCGCAGAAAGGCGGAATTTGGGTCCGATGACCGAGTTGATGTTGATGGCCCGCCATGCACAGGAAGGCGGAATTTGGGTCCGATGACCGATTTGAAGGCGTGCCATGCGCAGAAAGGCGGAGTTTGGGTCCGATGACCGAGTTGATATTGATGGCCCGCCATGCGCAGGAAGGCGGAATTTGGGTCCGATGACCTGACATACGCATGGAGTCCGACTCGGGGGCCGATGTTCGATTCGATGACTTGCATTGTGGGTAAAGTCGGAAGTTGTGGTCTTTGACCCGATTCGATGACCAGACTTCGGCTGCTTGAGAATCGGACAAATAACTTATATAGGGGAGGTAGTGTTCTCGAGCATCCTCCCCCCGTGCCCGTTTATGTCGATTGATGCTGGTGCTCGACTGGTTGGAGCGCTCGGATGCAAAAATCTTGCACCAGGATTTATCGATTGTGATGGACACGGCAAGTCTCCTGATTGCTATGCAGGAGCTCATCGTGAATCTCTATGCGGCCTTGGTATGGACTCGACCTGCGGAATGGTTCGGCAATGGTAGTCGCTCCAACACGTCCTTGCAATGGCCACAGAGGTGATTCGACTAGAGCTCCAGTCTAGCTTTTGGGTTGCTTGGCGGACTGGTATAGCCGCGATCGAGTTCCGGCCATGAACGTTTTAGATAGCTCTTGGGCTTTCTGGGACGGAAGTCGGAAGTTTGGGCTGTTGTCCGATTTGATGACCATTCTTCGGATGTGTGAGAATCGGACAAATAACTTATATAGGGGACTGTGTTGTCTCACGCAGCCCCCTCCGTGCCCCTCTATCTCGACCGATGTTGGTGCTTGAAAGGGTTGGGATCGCTCGGATTTATAAACGTGCACCACCATTTGTCGAGTGTGAGGGACGCGGCAGGTCTCCTAAATGCTATACGGGCGCTCTCTGAGAATCTCTATCCGGCCTCGACACAGACTAGTCTTGCTGAATGGTTTGGCACTGGTAGTCGATCCAACACGTCGTTGTTGTGGCCGCCTAGGCGATTCGATTCGAGCCCCCGTCTAGCTTTTGGGTTGCTTGGCGGATTTTGCCCTATCCGCAAGTGAGCTCGGTCCCTAAACGTTCGAGAAACCCGATTGCTATGCGCCGACTCTCTTTCTTGCGAGCCTCCATCTAGCTTTTGGGTCTCTACGGAACGGAAGTCGGAATCTGGGACCGTTGTTTGATTCGACGAGGCAGACTACGGTTGTGCGAGAATCGGACAAATAACTTATATAGGGGAGGTGTTGACTGGAGCATTCTCCCCCGTGCCCCTCTAACTCGACCAATGCTGGCGCTCGAACGGTGGTAGCGCTCGGATTTTCGTTGAGCGCCAGCATTGGTCGATTTAGAGGGGCATGCGAGATTCCCGAATGCTATGCGAGGGCTCTAACGGAAATGTCTATTGGTTTCGGTATGGATGCAATTGCGAGTGGTTCGGCAAAGGTAGTCGTTCCGATGCGTCCATGTCGTGGCCAAATCGATAATTCGATTTGAGCCCTCGTATAGCATTTGGGTCTCTCGATGTGATTCCGCATTCCAGTCCCTTTGGGCACTGCTTGAGCCGCATCCCAGGGGGTTCCCTTCCCAATAATCTGCCTCGCAACCCGATTGCTATGCGGTGAGGCTCCTCGGCCGCCTCGGAACTATCTGTGTATCAGACGCATCGCGGGATAAGGGGTTGGCAACGGTAGTCGCCCCAAGCGCGTCCGATGCTTGGACCATTCCGAGGCGGCCCTGAAGCCTCTTCCGTCTAGCCGTTGGGTCCTTCTCGCCGCATCCCTTGCCTCGCACCCCGATTGCTATGCGGTGAGGCTCCTCGGCCGCCTTGGAACTATCTGTGTATCAGACGCATCGCGGGATAAGGGGTTGTCACTGGTAGTCGCCCCAAGCGCGTCCGATGCTTGGACCATTCCGAGGCGGCCCTGAAGCCTCTTCCGTCTAGCCGTTGGGTCCTTCTCGCCGCATCCCTCGACTCGCACCCCGATTGCTATGCGGTGAGGCTCCTCGGCCGCCTTGGAACTATCTGTGTATCGGACGCGTCGCGGGATAAGGGGTTGTCACTGGTAGTCGCCCCAAGCGCGTCCGATGCTTGGACCATTCCGAGGCGGCCCTGAAGCCTCTTCCGTCTAGCCGTTGGGTCCTTCTCGCCGCATCCCTCGCCTCGCACCCCGATTGCTATGCGGTGAGGCTCCTCGGCCGCCTTGGAACTATCTGTGTATCGGACGCGTCGCGGGATAAGGGGTTGTCACTGGTAGTCGCCCCAAGCGCGTGCGATGCATGGACCATTCCCAGGCGGCCCTGAAGCCTCTTCCGTCTAGCCGTTGGGTCCTTCTCGCCGCATCCCTCGCCTCGCACCCCGATTGCTATGCGGTGAGGCTCCTCGGCCGCCTTGGAACTATCTGTGTATCGGACGCGTCGCGGGATAAGGGGTTGTCACTGGTAGTCGCCCCAAGCGCGTCCGATGCTTGGACCATTCCGAGGCGGCCCTGAAGCCTCTTCCGTCTAGCCGTTGGGTCCTTCTCGCCGCATCCCTCGCCTCGCACCCCGATTGCTATGCGGTGAGGCTCCTCGGCCGCCTTGGAACTATCTGTGTATCGGACGCGTCGCGGGATAAGGGGTTGTCACTGGTAGTCGCCCCAAGCGCGTCCGATGCTTGGACCATTCCGAGGCGGCCCTGAAGCCTCTTCCGTCTAGCCGTTGGGTCCTTCTCGCCGCATCCCTCGCCTCGCACCCCGATTGCTATGCGGTGAGGCTCCTCGGCCGCCTTGGAACTATCTGTGTATCGGACGCGTCGCGGGATAAGGGGTTGTCACTGGTAGTCGCCCCAAGCGCGTCCGATGCTTGGACCATTCCGAGGCGGCCCTGAAGCCTCTTCCGTCTAGCCGTTGGGTCCTTCTCGCCGCATCCCTCGCCTCGCACCCCGATTGCTATGCGGTGAGGCTCCTCGGCCGCCTTGGAACTATCTGTGTATCGGACGCATCGCGGGATAAGGGGTTGTCACTGGTAGTCGCCCCAAGCGCGTCCGATGCTTGGACCATTCCGAGGCGGCCCTGAAGCCTCTTCCGTCTAGCCGTTGGGTCCTTCTCGCCGCATCCCTCGCCTCGCACCCCGATTGCTATGCGGTGAGGCTCCTCGGCCGCCTTGGAACTATCTGTGTATCGGACGCGTCGCGGGATAAGGGGTTGTCACTGGTAGTCGCCCCAAGCGCGTCCGATGCTTGGACCATTCCGAGGCGGCCCTGAAGCCTCTTCCGTCTAGCCGTTGGGTCCTTCTCGCCGCATCCCTCGCCTCGCACCCCGATTGCTATGCGGTGAGGCTCCTCGGCCGCCTTGGAACTATCTGTGTATCGGACGCGTCGCGGGATAAGGGGTTGTCACTGGTAGTCGCCCCAAGCGCGTCCGATGCTTGGACCATTCCGAGGCGGACCTGAAGCCTCTTCCGTCTAGCCGTTGGGTCCTTCTCGCCGCATCCCTCGCCTCGCACCCCGATTGCTATGCGGTGAGGCTCCTCGGCCGCCTTGGAACTATCTGTGTATCGGACGCGTCGCGGGATAAGGGGTTGTCACTGGTAGTCGCCCCAAGCGCGTCCGATGCTTGGACCATTCCGAGGCGGCCCTGAAGCCTCTTCCGTCTAGCCGTTGGGTCCTTCTTGCCGCATCCCTCGCCTCGCACCCCGATTGCTATGCGGTGAGGCTCCTCGGCCGCCTTGGAACTATCTGTGTATCGGACGCGTCGCGGGATAAGGGGTTGTCACTGGTAGTCGCCCCAAGCGCGTCCGATGCTTGGACCATTCCGAGGCGGCCCTGAAGCCTCTTCCGTCTAGCCGTTGGGTCCTTCTCGCCGCATCCCTCGCCTCGCACCCCGATTGCTATGCGGTGAGGCTCCTCGGCCGCCTTGGAACTATCTGTGTATCGGACGCATCGCGGGATAAGGGGTTGTCACTGGTAGTCGCCCCAAGCGCGTCCGATGCTTGGACCATTCCGAGGCGGCCCTGAAGCCTCTTCCGTCTAGCCGTTGGGTCCTTCTCGCCGCATCCCTCGCCTCGCACCCCGATTGCTATGCGGTGAGGCTCCTCGGCCGCCTTGGAACTATCTGTGTATCGGACGCGTCGCGGGATAAGGGGTTGTCACTGGTAGTCGCCCCAAGCGCGTCCGATGCTTGGACCATTCCGAGGCGGACCTGAAGCCTCTTCCGTCTAGCCGTTGGGTCCTTCTCGCCGCATCCCTCGCCTCGCACCCCGATTGCTATGCGGTGAGGCTCCTCGGCCGCCTTGGAACTATCTGTGTATCGGACGCGTCGCGGGATAAGGGGTTGTCACTGGTAGTCGCCCCAAGCGCGTCCGATGCCTGGACCATTCCGAGGTGGCCCTGAAGCCTCTTCCGTCTAGCCGTTGGGTCCTTCTCGCCGCATCCCTCGCCTCGCACCCCGATTGCTATGCGGTGAGGCTCCTCGGCCGCCTTGGAACTATCTGTGTATCGGACGCGTCGCGGGATAAGGGGTTGTCACTGGTAGTCGCCCCAAGCGCGTCCGATGCTTGGACCATTCCGAGGCGGACCTGAAGCCTCTTCCCTCTAGCCGTTGGGGCTTTCTCGCCGCATCCCTCGCCTCGCACCCCGATTGCTATTCGGTGAGGCTCCTCGGCCGCCTTGGAACTATCTGTGTATCGGACGCATCGCGGGATAAGGGGTTGGCAGTGGTAGTCGCCCCAAGCGCGTCCGATGCTTGGACCATTCCGAGGCGGCCCTGCAGCCTCTTCCGTCTAGCCGTTGGGGCCATCTCGCTGCATCCCCCACCTCGCACCACGATTGCTATGCGGTGAGGCTCCTTGGCCGCCTCGGAACTATCTGTGTATCGGACGCATCGCGGGATAAGGGGTTGTCACTGGTAGTCGCCCCAAGCGCGTCCGATGCTTGGACTATTCCGAGGCGGCCCTGCAGCCTCTTCCGTCTAGCCGTTGGGGCCATCTCGCCGCATCCCCCAGCTCCTCGGCCGCCTCGGAACTATCTGTGTATCGGACGCATCGCGGGATAAGGGGTTGGCAGTGGTAGTCGCCCCAAGCGCGTTCGATGCTTGGACTATTCCGAGGCGGCCCCGCAGCCTCTTCCGTCTACCCTTTGGGGCCATCTCGCCGCATCCCTCGCCTCGCACCCCGATTGCTATGCGGTGAGGCTCCTCGGCCGCCTGGGAACTATCTTCGTATCGGATGCATCGCGGGATAAGGGGTTGTCACTGGTAGTCGCCCCAAGCGCGTCCGATGCTTGGACTATTCCGAGGCGGCCCTGTGGCCTCTTCCGTCTAGCCGTTGGGGCCATCTCGCCGCATCCCTCACCTCGCACCCCCATTGCTATGCGGTGAGGCTCCTCGGCCGCCTTGGAACTGTCTTCGTATCGGAAGCATCGCGGGATAAGGGGTTGTCACTGGTAGTCGCCCCAAGCGCGTCCGATGCTTGGACTATTCCGAGGCGGCCCTGCAGCCTCTTCCGTCTAGCCGTTGGGGCCATCTCGCCGCATCCCCCACCTCGCACCCGGATTGCTATGCGGTGAGGCTCCTCGGCCGCCTTGGAACTATCTTCGTATCGGACGCATCGCGGGATAAGGGGTTGTCACTGGTAGTCGCCCCAAGCGCGTCCGATGCTTGGACTATTCCGACGCGGCCCTGTGGCCTCTTCCGTCTAGCCGTTGGGGCCATCTCGCCGCATCCCCCACCTCGCACCCCGATTGCTATGCGGTGAGGCTCCTCGGCCGCCTTGGAACCATCTTCGTATCGGACGCATCGCGGGATGAGGGGTTGTCACTGGTAGTCGCCCCAAGCGCGTCCGATGCTTGGACCATTCCGAGGCGGCCCTGAAGCCTCTTCCGTCTAGCCGTTGGGGCCTTCCCGCCCCATCCCTCGCCTCGCACCCCCGATTGCTATGCGGTGAGGCTCCTCGGCCGCCTTGGAACCATCTGTGTATCGGACGCATCGCGGGATAAGGGGTTGGCACTGGTAGTCGCCCCAAGCGCGTCCGATGCTTGGAGCATTCCGAGGTGGCCCTGAAGCCTCTTCCGTCTAGCCGTTGGGGCCTTCCCGCCCCATCCCTCGCCTCGCACCCCGATTGATATGCGGTGAGGCTCCTCGGCCGCCTTGGAACTATCTGTGTATCGGACGCATCGCGGGATAAGGGGTTGGCACTGGTAGTCGTCCCAATCGCGTCCGATGCTTGGACCATTCCGAGGCGGCCCTGCAGCCTCTTCCGTTTAGCCGTCGGGGCCTTCCCGCCGCATCCCTCGCCTCGCATCCCGATTCCTATGCGGTGAGTCTTCTCGGCCGCCGCGGAACTATACCTGTTATTGCTACTGCATCCTTCGGCTGGTAACCTCCTCTGCCGCCTTGGAACGTTCTCTTTGTCGGACGCGTCGCGGGATAAGGGGTTGGCACTGGTAGTCGCCCCAAGCGCGCCCGATGCATAGACCGCTCCGAGTTGACCTTGCTTTCAGCCTCTCACATGCATAGACCTCTCTGAGTCGACCCTGCAGCCTCTCACGTTTAGCCTTTGGAATCTCGCCTCACAACATGATTGCTATCCTTGATGCATCCCTTGCCTCGAGCCCTGATTGCTTTCTTGGCTGCATCCCTCCTCTCCTCACAGCCCGGTTGTCATCACTGCTTCATCCGTCGCTTCATGCATTCTGGCTGCTGGGCCCTTCCCACCGCACACCTCGATTGCTATCTCTTCTGCATCACACACCCCGATTGCTATCTCTGCTACATCCCTCGGCTCTCACTTCTGCATCCTTCGCCTCCCACCTCGATTGCTATCAATGCTGCATCCGTAACCTCACACCCCGATTGCTATGCGGGGAGGCTCCTTGGCCGCCTTGGAAATTTCTGTGTGTCGGACGCACCGCGGGATAAGGGGTTGGCACTGGTAGTCGCCCCAAGTGCGCCCGATTCTTAGACCGCTTCGAGGTGACCTCGTAGCCTCTTTCGTCCAGGCTTCCTGCCTTCAACGCCCTTTTTAC
>NW_026729160.1:80000-125000 GCF_030272615.1 Cryptomeria japonica
GGCTGGGTTGGGCACCATTGAGCGCTCCGAAGTGTGCTCCAAGGTGCGCACCATGGCCCTCCAAGGTGCGCAGCATGGCGTGCACGAAGTCGGAGCCCGGTTTGCCCCGGGTGCGCACCTCGCGTGCACCTTCGCCAGGGTGGGCACCTCGGTGCGCACACCTTCTCAATGTTTTCTTGCCTTTTCTGGAAATTGGTGAAGGCAGCGCATCAAAGGTGCGCACCTCGGTGTGCTCCGAGGTGCGAACCCGAGAGCGCTCCGAGGTGCCCACGAAGTCGAAAGTCGGGTTAATTGCATTGTTTTCCCCGGGTGCGCTCCGAGGTGCGCAACATCGGTGCGCACCAAGGAGGGCTCCGAAGTGTGCTCCAAGGTGCGCACGATTCGGAGCTCGGTTTGCCCGGGGTGCGCACACCTTGGCTGGGTTGCGCACCCTTTGTGCGCTCCAAGGTGCGCACGAAGTCGGAGCTCGGTTTGCCCCGGGTGCGCACCTTCGCCAGGGTGCGCACCTTGATGCGCACGCCTTGGCTGGGCTGCGCACCTTGGTGGGCGCCATGGTGCGCACCTTTCGTGCGCTCCAAGGTGCGCACGAAGTCGGAGCTCGGTTTGCCCCGGGTGCGCACCTTGGTGGGCGCCATGGTGCACTCCGAGGTGCCCAAGATTGGTGCGCACCAAGGAGCGCTCCGAAGTGCGCTCCAAGGTGCGCAGGTGCGCGCGAAGTCGAAAGTTGGGTTAATTGTCCGGTTTGCCTCGGGTGCGCACCTTGCGTGCACCTTCGCCAGGGTGGGCGCCTTGGTGCGCACACCTTGGCTGGGCTGCGCACCCGGGCGCGCACACCTTGGCACCCGCGTTTCCTTCATTTTAAATTTTTTTTTTTTACAATCTCTCAAGTGGGAAATTCTATAATCTCAACTTTTTTTGCCTTTTCAGGAAACTTTTGAATGGAGCGCATCATTGGTGCGCTCCGAAGTGTGCTCCAAGGTGCGCACCTCTGGTGTGCTCCAAAGCTCTCTCTAGCTGCGTGCACCTGCCCCGGCCGCGCACCCGGCCCCGCCCAGCTTCGCTCACCTGTCCCGGGCGTCTGGTGCGGAACCTTAGAGTAAGAAACATCACCGTGCACCTTGGCCAACGTGCGCGACTCGACCGAGCGCGCACTGGCCGAGGTGCACACCGATTTCACCTGGGTGCGCGCGCAGCACCTCGGGCGCACCGGGGTGCGCGCACAACGCCCGGGTTGCACCGTGGCCTGTGTGCTCGGGGCGCCTCGGGTGCGCGCTCGGTGTCGCCCCCGCGCGCGCGGTAGTGCGGGCAGCGCACCCCGGCCCGGCCCGGCCCCGACGAGAACGCAAACGGGCAAAAGGTTTATTCAAATAGCATTGCGACGCCCGGCGAAAAACTAAAAAAGGGTGCAACACCGGGACTTCCCGGGAGGTCACCCATCCCAGTACTACTCCGGCCCAAGCGCGCTTAACTGCGGAGTTCTGATGGGATCCGGTGCACTAACGCTGGTATGATCGCACCCGTTATGAGCTTGTCGCAGTGTGTACTTAGCAAACCGCGACCCACGTGCGAATCCACCCCGGCCACCCACCCCCGTCGAGGTGCACACCCTCCCTCGCGAAGTGCGCCCCGTTCGCCAAGTGTGAGCCCTGCCCGGGTGCGCGCACCTTGCTAGGGCGTCGGGTGTGCACCCGGCCCGGCCTACGTGCGTGCACCTGGACGGGGCGTCGTGTGCGTGCAGTGTCCCGTCTGCAACGCGGTGCCCACACACCACCTCGGGCGCAACGACCTGCGCTCACATGTGGGCCGAGTGCACCTTGGTGCATGTTCGGGGCGCCTCGGGTGCACGCTCGATCTTGCCCCGGTGCACCAAGGCGCTCGGTTTGCCCCGGGTGCGCACTTGGTGCAAGGTGGGCACCCAAAATAGGGATCAAGCACCAAAACACAAGTTTCGGGATGCAAAATGGGACCCAAGGACCACAAATGCGTTCCAAGACCCATGATGGGTCCACGAGAACAAAAATGTGTTCCGAGACTTAATAAACAAATATTGGGTTTTAGGAGAAGAAACATGCTCTGATGCCCAAAACGAGAATCGACCCCGAAAAGGCCACAGGCCAAAAGTGGGATGCGAGACAAAAAAAAATGGGACCCGAGGACCAAAATTGGGTTCCCAGGTCGAAGACAGGGCAACCGGACAAGAAACGACCTCTAAGGCTCGAAATGAGTCCCGACGACTAAAACTTGACAAGAAGCACCCATCAGGCACCCAACTCGACACCCATGGGATGCCGACCCACCCGGGCTTCCACCTAGCACACCTTGGCACCCACCCACCCTCGCACCCAACCTCGCACCCAACTTAGCACCTTTGAACCCACATTGGCACTCACCCTGACCCTGGCACCTTGGAACCCACATTGGCACTCACCTTGACCCTGGCACCCACCTTTGCACTCACCTTGGGACCCACCCTGGCTCCCACCTCGGCACCCACCCAGACACCCACCTTGGTTCCTTGGCACCCACCTTGGATCCTTGGCACCCACCCCGACACCCACCTTGGCACGCAACTTGGCTACTTGCCACCCACCTTGGCTCCTTGACGCCCACCCCGACAACCACCCCGTGACCTACCCTGGCTAGGGTTGGTGCACACCCACCCTGGTGCCCACCTTGGCACCCACCCCATGACCCACCTTGGCACGCACCTTAGTACCCACCCCGTTACCCACCCTAGGACCCACCCCGTGACCCACCTTGGCCAGGGTGGGTGCCTTGGTGCGCACAACTTGCCTGGGCTGCACACCAGGGCGGGCTCAAGATGGCACCCGCGTTCCGTTTTTTTCACTATCTTTCAAAACGGAAATTTTAAAATCTCGTTTTTTTTTTTTTTTTGCCTTTTCTGGAAATTAGTGAAGGCAGCGCATCAAAGGTGCGCAATGCTGGTGCGAACCCGGGAGCGCTCCGATGTGTGCTCCAAGGTGCGGCGTGCACGAAGTCCGAGCCCGGCTTGCCCCGGGTGCGCACCTCGCGTGCACCTTCGCCGGGGTGAGCACCTTGGCTGGGTTGCGCGCCCTGGTGCGCACCAAGGAGCGCTCTGAAGTGTGCTCCAAGGTGCGGCGTGCACGAAGTCGGAGCTCGGTTTGCCCCGGGTGTGCACCTCGGGTGCGCACCTCGCGTGCACCTTCGCTGCGGTGGGCACCTTGGCTGGGTTGCGCGCCTTGGTGGGCACCATGCAGTGCACGAAGTCGGAGCCCGGTTTGCCCCGGGCGCGCACCTCCGCCAGGGTGGGCACCTTGGTGCGCACAACTTGCCTGGGCTGCGCACCAGGAAGGGCTCAAGATGGCACCCGCGTTCCGTTTTTTTCACTATCTTTCAGAACGGAAATTTTAAAATATCGTTTTTTTTTGCCTTTTCTGGAAATTAGTGAAGGCAGCGCATCAAAGGTGCGCAACGCTGGTGCGAACCTGGGAGCGCTCCGATGTGTGCTCCAAGGTGCGGCGTGCACGAAGTCGGAGCCCGGTTTGCCCCGGGTGCGCCCTGGTGGGCACCATGGTGCGCACCAAGGAGCGCTCCGAAGTGTGCTCCAAGGTGCGGCCTGCACGAAGTCGGAGCCCGGTTTGCCCCGGGCGTGCACCGCGGGTGGGCACCTTGGTGCGCATGCCTTGCCTGGGCTGCGCACCAGGGCGGGCTCAAGATGGCACCCGCGTTCCGTTTTTTTCACTATCTTTCAAAACGGAAATTTTAAAATCTCATTTTTTTTTGCCTTTTCTGGAAATTAGTGAAGGCAGCGCATCAAAGGTGCGCACCTCGCTGCCCACCACGGTGCGCAACGCCGGTGGGCACCCGGGAGTGCTTCGAAGTGTGCTCCAAGGTGCTGCGTGCACGTTGTCGGAGCCCGGTTTGCCCCGGGTGCGCACCTCGCGTGCACCTTCGTCGGGGTGGGCACCTTGGCTGGGTTTGCCCCGGCTGCGCTCCGAAGCGGGGTTATTGGAGCGCCGCCTCTTTTTTTGTCGGAGCGTTTGGTGGGGTTTCTCGCATTGGCTCTTCCCAGGCCCGGTTGCCACCCTGGCGCGCACGAAGTCGGAAGTAGGGTTAATTGCCCGGGTGCGCACCTTTGCCAGGGTGGGCACCTTACCTGGGCTGTGCACCAGGGCGGGCTCAAGATGGCACCCGCGTTCCGTTTTTTTCACTATCTTTCAAAACGGAAATTTTAAAATCTCCTCTTTTTTTTGCCTTTTCTGGAAATTAGTGAAGGCAGCGCATCAAAGGTGCGCACCTCGCTGCCCACCTTGGTGTGCTCTGAGGTGCGCACCCGGGAGCGCTACGAAGTGTGCTCCAAGGTGCGGCGTGCACGTTGTCGGAGCCCGGTTTGCCCCGGGTGCGCACCTCGCCTGCACCTTGGCCGGGGTGGGCACCCTGGCTGGGTTTGCCCAGGGTGCGCTCCGAAGCGGGGTTACTGGAGCGCCCCCTCTTTTTTTGTCAGAGCGTTTGGTGGGGTTTCTCGCATTGGCTCTTCCCAGGCCCGGTTGTTGGGTGCGCTCCCACCCTGGCGCGCGCGAAGTTGGAAGTTGGGTTAATTGCCCGGGCGCGCACCTTCGCCAGGGTGGGCACCTTGGTGCGCACACCTTGGCTGGGCTGCGCACCAGGGCGGGCTCAAGATGGCACCAGCATTCCCTTTTTCTCACTATCTTTCAAAACGGAAATTTTAAAATCTCGTTTTTTTTTGCCTTTTATGGAAATTAGTGAAGGCATCGCATCAAAGGTGCGCACCTCGCTGCCCACCTTGGTGTGCTCCGAGGTGCCCACCACGGTGCGCTCCGAGGTGCCCACCACGGTGCGCAACGCCGGTGCGAACCCGGGAGCGCCCCGATGTGTGCTCCAAGGTGCGGCGTGCACGAAGCCGGACCCCGGTTTGCCCCGGGTGCGCACCTCGCGTGCACCTTGGTGCGCACACCTTGGCTGGGTTGCGCGGCCTGGTGGGCACCATGGTGCGCACCAAGGAGCGCTCCAAAGTGTGCTCCAAGGTGCGGCGTGCACGAAGTCCTAGCCCGGTTTGCCCCGGGTGCGCACCTTCGCCGCGGTGGGCACCATGGCGTGCACGAAGTCGGAGCCCGGTTTGCCCCGGGTGCGCACCTCGCGTGCACCTTCGCCGGGGTGGGCACCTCGGCTGGGTTGCGCGCCCTGGTGCGCACCAAGGAGCGCTCCGAAGTGTGCTCCAAGGTGCGGCGTGCACGAAGTCGGAGCCCGGTTTGCCCCGGGTGCGCACCTTCGCCGCGGTGGGCACCCTGGTGCGCACCATGGCGTGCACGAAGTCGGAGCCCGGTTTGCCCCGGGTGCGCACCTCGCGTGCACCTTCGGCGGGGTTGCGCGCCCTGGTGCGCACCAAGGAGCGCTCCGAAGTGTGCTCCAAGGTGCGGCGTGCACGAAGTCGGAGCCCGGTTTGCCCCGGGTGCGCACCTCGCGTGCACCTTCGGCGGGGTTGCGCGCCCTGGTGGGCACCATGGTGCGCACCAAGGAGCGCTCCGAAGTGTGCTCCAAGGTGCGGCGTGCACGAAGTCGGAGCCCGGTTTGCCCCGGGTGCGCACCTCGCGTGCACCTTCGCCGCGGTGGGCACCATGGCGTGCACGAAGTCGGAGCCCGGTTTGCCCCGGGTGCGCACCTCGCGTGCACCTTCGCCGGGGTGGGCACCTCGGCTGGGTTGCGCGCCCTGGTGCGCACCAAGGAGCGCTCCGAAGTGTGCTCCAAGGTGCGGCGTGCACGAAGTCGGAGCCCGGTTTGCCCCGGGTGCGCACCTCGCGTGCACCTTCGCCGCGGTGGGCACCATGGCGTGCACGAAGTCGGAGCCCGGTTTGCCCCGGGTGCGCACCCCGCGTGCACCTTCGCCGGGGTGGGCACCTCGGCTGGGTTGCGCGCCCTGGTGCGCACCAAGGAGCGCTCCGAAGTGTGCTCCAAGGTGCGGCGTGCACGAAGTCGGAGCCCGGTTTGCCCCGGGTGCGCACCTCGCGTGCACCTTCGCCGCGGTGGGCACCTTGGCTGGGTTGGGCACCATTGAGCGCTCCGAAGTGTGCTCCAAGGTGCGCACCATGGCCCTCCAAGGTGCGCAGCATGGCGTGCACGAAGTCGGAGCCCGGTTTGCCCCGGGTGCGCACCTCGCGTGCACCTTCGCCAGGGTGGGCACCTCGGTGCGCACACCTTCTCAATGTTTTCTTGCCTTTTCTGGAAATTGGTGAAGGCAGCGCATCAAAGGTGCGCACCTCGGTGTGCTCCGAGGTGCGAACCCGAGAGCGCTCCGAGGTGCCCACGAAGTCGAAAGTCGGGTTAATTGCATTGTTTTCCCCGGGTGCGCTCCGAGGTGCGCAACATCGGTGCGCACCAAGGAGGGCTCCGAAGTGTGCTCCAAGGTGCGCACGATTCGGAGCTCGGTTTGCCCGGGGTGCGCACACCTTGGCTGGGTTGCGCACCCTTTGTGCGCTCCAAGGTGCGCACGAAGTCGGAGCTCGGTTTGCCCCGGGTGCGCACCTTCGCCAGGGTGCGCACCTTGATGCGCACGCCTTGGCTGGGCTGCGCACCTTGGTGGGCGCCATGGTGCGCACCTTTCGTGCGCTCCAAGGTGCGCACGAAGTCGGAGCTCGGTTTGCCCCGGGTGCGCACCTTGGTGGGCGCCATGGTGCACTCCGAGGTGCCCAAGATTGGTGCGCACCAAGGAGCGCTCCGAAGTGCGCTCCAAGGTGCGCAGGTGCGCGCGAAGTCGAAAGTTGGGTTAATTGTCCGGTTTGCCTCGGGTGCGCACCTTGCGTGCACCTTCGCCAGGGTGGGCGCCTTGGTGCGCACACCTTGGCTGGGCTGCGCACCCGGGCGCGCACACCTTGGCACCCGCGTTTCCTTCATTTTAAATTTTTTTTTTTTACAATCTCTCAAGTGGGAAATTCTATAATCTCAACTTTTTTTGCCTTTTCAGGAAACTTTTGAATGGAGCGCATCATTGGTGCGCTCCGAAGTGTGCTCCAAGGTGCGCACCTCTGGTGTGCTCCAAAGCTCTCTCCAGCTGCGTGCACCTGCCCCGGCCGCGCACCCGGCCCCGCCCAGCTTCGCTCACCTGTCCCGGGCGTCTGGTGCGGAACCTTAGAGTAAGAAACATCACCGTGCACCTTGGCCAACGTGCGCGACTCGACCGAGCGCGCACTGGCCGAGGTGCACACCGATTTCACCTGGGTGCGCGCGCAGCACCTCGGGCGCACCGGGGTGCGCGCACAACGCCCGGGTTGCACCGTGGCCTGTGTGCTCGGGGCGCCTCGGGTGCGCGCTCGGTGTCGCCCCCGCGCGCGCGGTAGTGCGGGCAGCGCACCCCGGCCCGGCCCGGCCCCGACGAGAACGCAAACGGGCAAAAGGTTTATTCAAATAGCATTGCGACGCCCGGCGAAAAACTAAGAAAGGGTGCAACACCGGGACTTCCCGGGAGGTCACCCATCCCAGTACTACTCCGGCCCAAGCGCGCTTAACTGCGGAGTTCTGATGGGATCCGGTGCACTAACGCTGGTATGATCGCACCCGTTATGAGCTTGTCGCAGTGTGTACTTAGCAAACCGCGACCCACGTGCGAATCCACCCCGGCCACCCACCCCCGTCGAGGTGCACACCCTCCCTCGCGAAGTGCGCCCCGTTCGCCAAGTGTGAGCCCTGCCCGGGTGCGCGCACCTTGCTAGGGCGTCGGGTGTGCACCCGGCCCGGCCTACGTGCGTGCACCTGGACGGGGCGTCGTGTGCGTGCAGTGTCCCGTCTGCAACGCGGTGCCCACACACCACCTCGGGCGCAACGACCTGCGCTCACATGTGGGCCGAGTGCACCTTGGTGCATGTTCGGGGCGCCTCGGGTGCACGCTCGATCTTGCCCCGGTGCACCAAGGCGCTCGGTTTGCCCCGGGTGCGCACTTGGTGCAAGGTGGGCACCCAAAATAGGGATCAAGCACCAAAACACAAGTTTCGGGATGCAAAATGGGACCCAAGGACCACAAATGCGTTCCAAGACCCATGATGGGTCCACGAGAACAAAAATGTGTTCCGAGACTTAATAAACAAATATTGGGTTTTAGGAGAAGAAACATGCTCTGATGCCCAAAACGAGAATCGACCCCGAAAAGGCCACAGGCCAAAAGTGGGATGCGAGACAAAAAAAAATGGGACCCGAGGACCAAAATTGGGTTCCCAGGTCGAAGACAGGGCAACCGGACAAGAAACGACCTCTAAGGCTCGAAATGAGTCCCGACGACTAAAACTTGACAAGAAGCACCCATCAGGCACCCAACTCGACACCCATGGGATGCCGACCCACCCGGGCTTCCACCTAGCACACCTTGGCACCCACCCACCCTCGCACCCAACCTCGCACCCAACTTAGCACCTTTGAACCCACATTGGCACTCACCCTGACCCTGGCACCTTGGAACCCACATTGGCACTCACCTTGACCCTGGCACCCACCTTTGCACTCACCTTGGGACCCACCCTGGCTCCCACCTCGGCACCCACCCAGACACCCACCTTGGTTCCTTGGCACCCACCTTGGATCCTTGGCACCCACCCCGACACCCACCTTGGCACGCAACTTGGCTACTTGCCACCCACCTTGGCTCCTTGACGCCCACCCCGACAACCACCCCGTGACCTACCCTGGCTAGGGTTGGTGCACACCCACCCTGGTGCCCACCTTGGCACCCACCCCATGACCCACCTTGGCACGCACCTTAGTACCCACCCCGTTACCCACCCTAGGACCCACCCCGTGACCCACCTTGGCCAGGGTGGGTGCCTTGGTGCGCACAACTTGCCTGGGCTGCACACCAGGGCGGGCTCAAGATGGCACCCGCGTTCCGTTTTTTTCACTATCTTTCAAAACGGAAATTTTAAAATCTCGTTTTTTTTTTTTTTTTGCCTTTTCTGGAAATTAGTGAAGGCAGCGCATCAAAGGTGCGCAATGCTGGTGCGAACCCGGGAGCGCTCCGATGTGTGCTCCAAGGTGCGGCGTGCACGAAGTCCGAGCCCGGCTTGCCCCGGGTGCGCACCTCGCGTGCACCTTCGCCGGGGTGAGCACCTTGGCTGGGTTGCGCGCCCTGGTGCGCACCAAGGAGCGCTCTGAAGTGTGCTCCAAGGTGCGGCGTGCACGAAGTCGGAGCTCGGTTTGCCCCGGGTGTGCACCTCGGGTGCGCACCTCGCGTGCACCTTCGCTGCGGTGGGCACCTTGGCTGGGTTGCGCGCCTTGGTGGGCACCATGCAGTGCACGAAGTCGGAGCCCGGTTTGCCCCGGGCGCGCACCTCCGCCAGGGTGGGCACCTTGGTGCGCACAACTTGCCTGGGCTGCGCACCAGGAAGGGCTCAAGATGGCACCCGCGTTCCGTTTTTTTCACTATCTTTCAGAACGGAAATTTTAAAATATCGTTTTTTTTTGCCTTTTCTGGAAATTAGTGAAGGCAGCGCATCAAAGGTGCGCAACGCTGGTGCGAACCTGGGAGCGCTCCGATGTGTGCTCCAAGGTGCGGCGTGCACGAAGTCGGAGCCCGGTTTGCCCCGGGTGCGCCCTGGTGGGCACCATGGTGCGCACCAAGGAGCGCTCCGAAGTGTGCTCCAAGGTGCGGCCTGCACGAAGTCGGAGCCCGGTTTGCCCCGGGCGTGCACCGCGGGTGGGCACCTTGGTGCGCATGCCTTGCCTGGGCTGCGCACCAGGGCGGGCTCAAGATGGCACCCGCGTTCCGTTTTTTTCACTATCTTTCAAAACGGAAATTTTAAAATCTCATTTTTTTTTGCCTTTTCTGGAAATTAGTGAAGGCAGCGCATCAAAGGTGCGCACCTCGCTGCCCACCACGGTGCGCAACGCCGGTGGGCACCCGGGAGTGCTTCGAAGTGTGCTCCAAGGTGCTGCGTGCACGTTGTCGGAGCCCGGTTTGCCCCGGGTGCGCACCTCGCGTGCACCTTCGTCGGGGTGGGCACCTTGGCTGGGTTTGCCCCGGCTGCGCTCCGAAGCGGGGTTATTGGAGCGCCGCCTCTTTTTTTGTCGGAGCGTTTGGTGGGGTTTCTCGCATTGGCTCTTCCCAGGCCCGGTTGCCACCCTGGCGCGCACGAAGTCGGAAGTAGGGTTAATTGCCCGGGTGCGCACCTTTGCCAGGGTGGGCACCTTACCTGGGCTGTGCACCAGGGCGGGCTCAAGATGGCACCCGCGTTCCGTTTTTTTCACTATCTTTCAAAACGGAAATTTTAAAATCTCCTCTTTTTTTTGCCTTTTCTGGAAATTAGTGAAGGCAGCGCATCAAAGGTGCGCACCTCGCTGCCCACCTTGGTGTGCTCTGAGGTGCGCACCCGGGAGCGCTACGAAGTGTGCTCCAAGGTGCGGCGTGCACGTTGTCGGAGCCCGGTTTGCCCCGGGTGCGCACCTCGCCTGCACCTTGGCCGGGGTGGGCACCCTGGCTGGGTTTGCCCAGGGTGCGCTCCGAAGCGGGGTTACTGGAGCGCCCCCTCTTTTTTTGTCAGAGCGTTTGGTGGGGTTTCTCGCATTGGCTCTTCCCAGGCCCGGTTGTTGGGTGCGCTCCCACCCTGGCGCGCGCGAAGTTGGAAGTTGGGTTAATTGCCCGGGCGCGCACCTTCGCCAGGGTGGGCACCTTGGTGCGCACACCTTGGCTGGGCTGCGCACCAGGGCGGGCTCAAGATGGCACCAGCATTCCCTTTTTCTCACTATCTTTCAAAACGGAAATTTTAAAATCTCGTTTTTTTTTGCCTTTTATGGAAATTAGTGAAGGCATCGCATCAAAGGTGCGCACCTCGCTGCCCACCTTGGTGTGCTCCGAGGTGCCCACCACGGTGCGCTCCGAGGTGCCCACCACGGTGCGCAACGCCGGTGCGAACCCGGGAGCGCCCCGATGTGTGCTCCAAGGTGCGGCGTGCACGAAGCCGGACCCCGGTTTGCCCCGGGTGCGCACCTCGCGTGCACCTTGGTGCGCACACCTTGGCTGGGTTGCGCGGCCTGGTGGGCACCATGGTGCGCACCAAGGAGCGCTCCAAAGTGTGCTCCAAGGTGCGGCGTGCACGAAGTCCTAGCCCGGTTTGCCCCGGGTGCGCACCTTCGCCGCGGTGGGCACCATGGCGTGCACGAAGTCGGAGCCCGGTTTGCCCCGGGTGCGCACCTCGCGTGCACCTTCGCCGGGGTGGGCACCTCGGCTGGGTTGCGCGCCCTGGTGCGCACCAAGGAGCGCTCCGAAGTGTGCTCCAAGGTGCGGCGTGCACGAAGTCGGAGCCCGGTTTGCCCCGGGTGCGCACCTTCGCCGCGGTGGGCACCCTGGTGCGCACCATGGCGTGCACGAAGTCGGAGCCCGGTTTGCCCCGGGTGCGCACCTCGCGTGCACCTTCGGCGGGGTTGCGCGCCCTGGTGCGCACCAAGGAGCGCTCTGAAGTGTGCTCCAAGGTGCGGCGTGCACGAAGTCGGAGCCCGGTTTGCCCCGGGTGCGCACCTCGCGTGCACCTTCGGCGGGGTTGCGCGCCCTGGTGGGCACCATGGTGCGCACCAAGGAGCGCTCCGAAGTGTGCTCCAAGGTGCGGCGTGCACGAAGTCGGAGCCCGGTTTGCCCCGGGTGCGCACCTCGCGTGCACCTTCGCCGCGGTGGGCACCATGGCGTGCACGAAGTCGGAGCCCGGTTTGCCCCGGGTGCGCACCTCGCGTGCACCTTCGCCGGGGTGGGCACCTCGGCTGGGTTGCGCGCCCTGGTGTGCACCAAGGAGCGCTCCGAAGTGTGCTCCAAGGTGCGGCGTGCACGAAGTCGGAGCCCGGTTTGCCCCGGGTGCGCACCTCGCGTGCACCTTCGCCGCGGTGGGCACCATGGCGTGCACGAAGTCGGAGCCCGGTTTGCCCCGGGTGCGCACCCCGCGTGCACCTTCGCCGGGGTGGGCACCTCGGCTGGGTTGCGCGCCCTGGTGCGCACCAAGGAGCGCTCCGAAGTGTGCTCCAAGGTGCGGCGTGCACGAAGTCGGAGCCCGGTTTGCCCCGGGTGCGCACCTCGCGTGCACCTTCGCCGCGGTGGGCACCTTGGCTGGGTTGGGCACCATTGAGCGCTCCGAAGTGTGCTCCAAGGTGCGCACCATGGCCCTCCAAGGTGCGCAGCATGGCGTGCACGAAGTCGGAGCCCGGTTTGCCCCGGGTGCGCACCTCGCGTGCACCTTCGCCAGGGTGGGCACCTCGGTGCGCACACCTTCTCAATGTTTTCTTGCCTTTTCTGGAAATTGGTGAAGGCAGCGCATCAAAGGTGCGCACCTCGGTGTGCTCCGAGGTGCGAACCCGAGAGCGCTCCGAGGTGCCCACGAAGTCGAAAGTCGGGTTAATTGCATTGTTTTCCCCGGGTGCGCTCCGAGGTGCGCAACATCGGTGCGCACCAAGGAGGGCTCCGAAGTGTGCTCCAAGGTGCGCACGATTCGGAGCTCGGTTTGCCCGGGGTGCGCACACCTTGGCTGGGTTGCGCACCCTTTGTGCGCTCCAAGGTGCGCACGAAGTCGGAGCTCGGTTTGCCCCGGGTGCGCACCTTCGCCAGGGTGCGCACCTTGATGCGCACGCCTTGGCTGGGCTGCGCACCTTGGTGGGCGCCATGGTGCGCACCTTTCGTGCGCTCCAAGGTGCGCACGAAGTCGGAGCTCGGTTTGCCCCGGGTGCGCACCTTGGTGGGCGCCATGGTGCACTCCGAGGTGCCCAAGATTGGTGCGCACCAAGGAGCGCTCCGAAGTGCGCTCCAAGGTGCGCAGGTGCGCGCGAAGTCGAAAGTTGGGTTAATTGTCCGGTTTGCCTCGGGTGCGCACCTTGCGTGCACCTTCGCCAGGGTGGGCGCCTTGGTGCGCACACCTTGGCTGGGCTGCACACCCGGGCGCGCACACCTTGGCACCCGCGTTTCCTTCATTTTAAATTTTTTTTTTTTACAATCTCTCAAGTGGGAAATTCTATAATCTCAACTTTTTTTGCCTTTTCAGGAAACTTTTGAATGGAGCGCATCATTGGTGCGCTCCGAAGTGTGCTCCAAGGTGCGCACCTCTGGTGTGCTCCAAAGCTCTCTCCAGCTGCGTGCACCTGCCCCGGCCGCGCACCCGGCCCCGCCCAGCTTCGCTCACCTGTCCCGGGCGTCTGGTGCGGAACCTTAGAGTAAGAAACATCACCGTGCACCTTGGCCAACGTGCGCGACTCGACCGAGCGCGCACTGGCCGAGGTGCACACCGATTTCACCTGGGTGCGCGCGCAGCACCTCGGGCGCACCGGGGTGCGCGCACAACGCCCGGGTTGCACCGTGGCCTGTGTGCTCGGGGCGCCTCGGGTGCGCGCTCGGTGTCGCCCCCCGCGCGCGCGGTAGTGCGGGCAGCGCACCCCGGCCCGGCCCGGCCCCGACGAGAACGCAAACGGGCAAAAGGTTTATTCAAATAGCATTGCGACGCCCGGCGAAAAACTAAGAAAGGGTGCAACACCGGGACTTCCCGGGAGGTCACCCATCCCAGTACTACTCCGGCCCAAGCGCGCTTAACTGCGGAGTTCTGATGGGATCCGGTGCACTAACGCTGGTATGATCGCACCCGTTATGAGCTTGTCGCAGTGTGTACTTAGCAAACCGCGACCCACGTGCGAATCCACCCCGGCCACCCACCCCCGTCGAGGTGCACACCCTCCCTCGCGAAGTGCGCCCCGTTCGCCAAGTGTGAGCCCTGCCCGGGTGCGCGCACCTTGCTAGGGCGTCGGGTGTGCACCCGGCCCGGCCTACGTGCGTGCACCTGGACGGGGCGTCGTGTGCGTGCAGTGTCCCGTCTGCAACGCGGTGCCCACACACCACCTCGGGCGCAACGACCTGCGCTCACATGTGGGCCGAGTGCACCTTGGTGCATGTTCGGGGCGCCTCGGGTGCACGCTCGATCTTGCCCCGGTGCACCAAGGCGCTCGGTTTGCCCCGGGTGCGCACTTGGTGCAAGGTGGGCACCCAAAATAGGGATCAAGCACCAAAACACAAGTTTCGGGATGCAAAATGGGACCCAAGGACCACAAATGCGTTCCAAGACCCATGATGGGTCCACGAGAACAAAAATGTGTTCCGAGACTTAATAAACAAATATTGGGTTTTAGGAGAAGAAACATGCTCTGATGCCCAAAACGAGAATCGACCCCGAAAAGGCCACAGGCCAAAAGTGGGATGCGAGACAAAAAAAAATGGGACCCGAGGACCAAAATTGGGTTCCCAGGTCGAAGACAGGGCAACCGGACAAGAAACGACCTCTAAGGCTCGAAATGAGTCCCGACGACTAAAACTTGACAAGAAGCACCCATCAGGCACCCAACTCGACACCCATGGGATGCCGACCCACCCGGGCTTCCACCTAGCACACCTTGGCACCCACCCACCCTCGCACCCAACCTCGCACCCAACTTAGCACCTTTGAACCCACATTGGCACTCACTCTGACCCTGGCACCTTGGAACCCACATTGGCACTCACCTTGACCCTGGCACCCACCTTTGCACTCACCTTGGGACCCACCCTGGCTCCCACCTCGGCACCCACCCAGACACCCACCTTGGTTCCTTGGCACCCACCTTGGATCCTTGGCACCCACCCCGACACCCACCTTGGCACGCAACTTGGCTACTTGCCACCCACCTTGGCTCCTTGACGCCCACCCCGACAACCACCCCGTGACCTACCCTGGCTAGGGTTGGTGCACACCCACCCTGGTGCCCACCTTGGCACCCACCCCATGACCCACCTTGGCACGCACCTTAGTACCCACCCCGTTACCCACCCTAGGACCCACCCCGTGACCCACCTTGGCCAGGGTGGGTGCCTTGGTGCGCACAACTTGCCTGGGCTGCACACCAGGGCGGGCTCAAGATGGCACCCGCGTTCCGTTTTTTTCACTATCTTTCAAAACGGAAATTTTAAAATCTCGTTTTTTTTTTTTTTTTGCCTTTTCTGGAAATTAGTGAAGGCAGCGCATCAAAGGTGCGCAATGCTGGTGCGAACCCGGGAGCGCTCCGATGTGTGCTCCAAGGTGCGGCGTGCACGAAGTCCGAGCCCGGCTTGCCCCGGGTGCGCACCTCGCGTGCACCTTCGCCGGGGTGAGCACCTTGGCTGGGTTGCGCGCCCTGGTGCGCACCAAGGAGCGCTCTGAAGTGTGCTCCAAGGTGCGGCGTGCACGAAGTCGGAGCTCGGTTTGCCCCGGGTGTGCACCTCGGGTGCGCACCTCGCGTGCACCTTCGCTGCGGTGGGCACCTTGGCTGGGTTGCGCGCCTTGGTGGGCACCATGCAGTGCACGAAGTCGGAGCCCGGTTTGCCCCGGGCGCGCACCTCCGCCAGGGTGGGCACCTTGGTGCGCACAACTTGCCTGGGCTGCGCACCAGGAAGGGCTCAAGATGGCACCCGCGTTCCGTTTTTTTCACTATCTTTCAGAACGGAAATTTTAAAATATCGTTTTTTTTTGCCTTTTCTGGAAATTAGTGAAGGCAGCGCATCAAAGGTGCGCAACGCTGGTGCGAACCTGGGAGCGCTCCGATGTGTGCTCCAAGGTGCGGCGTGCACGAAGTCGGAGCCCGGTTTGCCCCGGGTGCGCCCTGGTGGGCACCATGGTGCGCACCAAGGAGCGCTCCGAAGTGTGCTCCAAGGTGCGGCCTGCACGAAGTCGGAGCCCGGTTTGCCCCGGGCGTGCACCGCGGGTGGGCACCTTGGTGCGCATGCCTTGCCTGGGCTGCGCACCAGGGCGGGCTCAAGATGGCACCCGCGTTCCGTTTTTTTCACTATCTTTCAAAACGGAAATTTTAAAATCTCATTTTTTTTTGCCTTTTCTGGAAATTAGTGAAGGCAGCGCATCAAAGGTGCGCACCTCGCTGCCCACCACGGTGCGCAACGCCGGTGGGCACCCGGGAGTGCTTCGAAGTGTGCTCCAAGGTGCTGCGTGCACGTTGTCGGAGCCCGGTTTGCCCCGGGTGCGCACCTCGCGTGCACCTTCGTCGGGGTGGGCACCTTGGCTGGGTTTGCCCCGGCTGCGCTCCGAAGCGGGGTTATTGGAGCGCCGCCTCTTTTTTTGTCGGAGCGTTTGGTGGGGTTTCTCGCATTGGCTCTTCCCAGGCCCGGTTGCCACCCTGGCGCGCACGAAGTCGGAAGTAGGGTTAATTGCCCGGGTGCGCACCTTTGCCAGGGTGGGCACCTTACCTGGGCTGTGCACCAGGGCGGGCTCAAGATGGCACCCGCGTTCCGTTTTTTTCACTATCTTTCAAAACGGAAATTTTAAAATCTCCTCTTTTTTTTGCCTTTTCTGGAAATTAGTGAAGGCAGCGCATCAAAGGTGCGCACCTCGCTGCCCACCTTGGTGTGCTCTGAGGTGCGCACCCGGGAGCGCTACGAAGTGTGCTCCAAGGTGCGGCGTGCACGTTGTCGGAGCCCGGTTTGCCCCGGGTGCGCACCTCGCCTGCACCTTGGCCGGGGTGGGCACCCTGGCTGGGTTTGCCCAGGGTGCGCTCCGAAGCGGGGTTACTGGAGCGCCCCCTCTTTTTTTGTCAGAGCGTTTGGTGGGGTTTCTCGCATTGGCTCTTCCCAGGCCCGGTTGTTGGGTGCGCTCCCACCCTGGCGCGCGCGAAGTTGGAAGTTGGGTTAATTGCCCGGGCGCGCACCTTCGCCAGGGTGGGCACCTTGGTGCGCACACCTTGGCTGGGCTGCGCACCAGGGCGGGCTCAAGATGGCACCAGCATTCCCTTTTTCTCACTATCTTTCAAAACGGAAATTTTAAAATCTCGTTTTTTTTTGCCTTTTATGGAAATTAGTGAAGGCATCGCATCAAAGGTGCGCACCTCGCTGCCCACCTTGGTGTGCTCCGAGGTGCCCACCACGGTGCGCTCCGAGGTGCCCACCACGGTGCGCAACGCCGGTGCGAACCCGGGAGCGCCCCGATGTGTGCTCCAAGGTGCGGCGTGCACGAAGCCGGACCCCGGTTTGCCCCGGGTGCGCACCTCGCGTGCACCTTGGTGCGCACACCTTGGCTGGGTTGCGCGGCCTGGTGGGCACCATGGTGCGCACCAAGGAGCGCTCCGAAGTGTGCTCCAAGGTGCGGCGTGCACGAAGTCCTAGCCCGGTTTGCCCCGGGTGCGCACCTTCGCCGCGGTGGGCACCATGGCGTGCACGAAGTCGGAGCCCGGTTTGCCCCGGGTGCGCACCTCGCGTGCACCTTCGCCGGGGTGGGCACCTCGGCTGGGTTGCGCGCCCTGGTGCGCACCAAGGAGCGCTCCGAAGTGTGCTCCAAGGTGCGGCGTGCACGAAGTCGGAGCCCGGTTTGCCCCGGGTGCGCACCTTCGCCGCGGTGGGCACCCTGGTGCGCACCATGGCGTGCACGAAGTCGGAGCCCGGTTTGCCCCGGGTGCGCACCTCGCGTGCACCTTCGGCGGGGTTGCGCGCCCTGGTGCGCACCAAGGAGCGCTCCGAAGTGTGCTCCAAGGTGCGGCGTGCACGAAGTCGGAGCCCGGTTTGCCCCGGGTGCGCACCTCGCGTGCACCTTCGGCGGGGTTGCGCGCCCTGGTGGGCACCATGGTGCGCACCAAGGAGCGCTCCGAAGTGTGCTCCAAGGTGCGGCGTGCACGAAGTCGGAGCCCGGTTTGCCCCGGGTGCGCACCTCGCGTGCACCTTCGCCGCGGTGGGCACCATGGCGTGCACGAAGTCGGAGCCCGGTTTGCCCCGGGTGCGCACCTCGCGTGCACCTTCGCCGGGGTGGGCACCTCGGCTGGGTTGCGCGCCCTGGTGCGCACCAAGGAGCGCTCCGAAGTGTGCTCCAAGGTGCGGCGTGCACGAAGTCGGAGCCCGGTTTGCCCCGGGTGCGCACCTCGCGTGCACCTTCGCCGCGGTGGGCACCATGGCGTGCACGAAGTCGGAGCCCGGTTTGCCCCGGGTGCGCACCCCGCGTGCACCTTCGCCGGGGTGGGCACCTCGGCTGGGTTGCGCGCCCTGGTGCGCACCAAGGAGCGCTCCGAAGTGTGCTCCAAGGTGCGGCGTGCACGAAGTTGGAGCCCGGTTTGCCCCGGGTGCGCACCTCGCGTGCACCTTCGCCGCGGTGGGCACCTTGGCTGGGTTGGGCACCATTGAGCGCTCCGAAGTGTGCTCCAAGGTGCGCACCATGGCCCTCCAAGGTGCGCAGCATGGCGTGCACGAAGTCGGAGCCCGGTTTGCCCCGGGTGCGCACCTCGCGTGCACCTTCGCCAGGGTGGGCACCTCGGTGCGCACACCTTCTCAATGTTTTCTTGCCTTTTCTGGAAATTGGTGAAGGCAGCGCATCAAAGGTGCGCACCTCGGTGTGCTCCGAGGTGCGAACCCGAGAGCGCTCCGAGGTGCCCACGAAGTCGAAAGTCGGGTTAATTGCATTGTTTTCCCCGGGTGCGCTCCGAGGTGCGCAACATCGGTGCGCACCAAGGAGGGCTCCGAAGTGTGCTCCAAGGTGCGCACGATTCGGAGCTCGGTTTGCCCGGGGTGCGCACACCTTGGCTGGGTTGCGCACCCTTTGTGCGCTCCAAGGTGCGCACGAAGTCGGAGCTCGGTTTGCCCCGGGTGCGCACCTTCGCCAGGGTGCGCACCTTGATGCGCACGCCTTGGCTGGGCTGCGCACCTTGGTGGGCGCCATGGTGCGCACCTTTCGTGCGCTCCAAGGTGCGCACGAAGTCGGAGCTCGGTTTGCCCCGGGTGCGCACCTTGGTGGGCGCCATGGTGCACTCCGAGGTGCCCAAGATTGGTGCGCACCAAGGAGCGCTCCGAAGTGCGCTCCAAGGTGCGCAGGTGCGCGCGAAGTCGAAAGTTGGGTTAATTGTCCGGTTTGCCTCGGGTGCGCACCTTGCGTGCACCTTCGCCAGGGTGGGCGCCTTGGTGCGCACACCTTGGCTGGGCTGCGCACCCGGGCGCGCACACCTTGGCACCCGCGTTTCCTTCATTTTAAATTTTTTTTTTTTACAATCTCTCAAGTGGGAAATTCTATAATCTCAACTTTTTTTGCCTTTTCAGGAAACTTTTGAATGGAGCGCATCATTGGTGCGCTCCGAAGTGTGCTCCAAGGTGCGCACCTCTGGTGTGCTCCAAAGCTCTCTCCAGCTGCGTGCACCTGCCCCGGCCGCGCACCCGGCCCCGCCCAGCTTCGCTCACCTGTCCCGGGCGTCTGGTGCGGAACCTTAGAGTAAGAAACATCACCGTGCACCTTGGCCAACGTGCGCGACTCGACCGAGCGCGCACTGGCCGAGGTGCACACCGATTTCACCTGGGTGCGCGCGCAGCACCTCGGGCGCACCGGGGTGCGCGCACAACGCCCGGGTTGCACCGTGGCCTGTGTGCTCGGGGCGCCTCGGGTGCGCGCTCGGTGTCGCCCCCGCGCGCGCGGTAGTGCGGGCAGCGCACCCCGGCCCGGCCCGGCCCCGACGAGAACGCAAACGGGCAAAAGGTTTATTCAAATAGCATTGCGACGCCCGGCGAAAAACTAAAAAAGGGTGCAACACCGGGACTTCCCGGGAGGTCACCCATCCCAGTACTACTCCGGCCCAAGCGCGCTTAACTGCGGAGTTCTGATGGGATCCGGTGCACTAACGCTGGTATGATCGCACCCGTTATGAGCTTGTCGCAGTGTGTACTTAGCAAACCGCGACCCACGTGCGAATCCACCCCGGCCACCCACCCCCGTCGAGGTGCACACCCTCCCTCGCGAAGTGCGCCCCGTTCGCCAAGTGTGAGCCCTGCCCGGGTGCGCGCACCTTGCTAGGGCGTCGGGTGTGCACCCGGCCCGGCCTACGTGCGTGCACCTGGACGGGGCGTCGTGTGCGTGCAGTGTCCCGTCTGCAACGCGGTGCCCACACACCACCTCGGGCGCAACGACCTGCGCTCACATGTGGGCCGAGTGCACCTTGGTGCATGTTCGGGGCGCCTCGGGTGCACGCTCGATCTTGCCCCGGTGCACCAAGGCGCTCGGTTTGCCCCGGGTGCGCACTTGGTGCAAGGTGGGCACCCAAAATAGGGATCAAGCACCAAAACACAAGTTTCGGGATGCAAAATGGGACCCAAGGACCACAAATGCGTTCCAAGACCCATGATGGGTCCACGAGAACAAAAATGTGTTCCGAGACTTAATAAACAAATATTGGGTTTTAGGAGAAGAAACATGCTCTGATGCCCAAAACGAGAATCGACCCCGAAAAGGCCACAGGCCAAAAGTGGGATGCGAGACAAAAAAAAATGGGACCCGAGGACCAAAATTGGGTTCCCAGGTCGAAGACAGGGCAACCGGACAAGAAACGACCTCTAAGGCTCGAAATGAGTCCCGACGACTAAAACTTGACAAGAAGCACCCATCAGGCACCCAACTCGACACCCATGGGATGCCGACCCACCCGGGCTTCCACCTAGCACACCTTGGCACCCACCCACCCTCGCACCCAACCTCGCACCCAACTTAGCACCTTTGAACCCACATTGGCACTCACCCTGACCCTGGCACCTTGGAACCCACATTGGCACTCACCTTGACCCTGGCACCCACCTTTGCACTCACCTTGGGACCCACCCTGGCTCCCACCTCGGCACCCACCCAGACACCCACCTTGGTTCCTTGGCACCCACCTTGGATCCTTGGCACCCACCCCGACACCCACCTTGGCACGCAACTTGGCTACTTGCCACCCACCTTGGCTCCTTGACGCCCACCCCGACAACCACCCCGTGACCTACCCTGGCTAGGGTTGGTGCACACCCACCCTGGTGCCCACCTTGGCACCCACCCCATGACCCACCTTGGCACGCACCTTAGTACCCACCCCGTTACCCACCCTAGGACCCACCCCGTGACCCACCTTGGCCAGGGTGGGTGCCTTGGTGCGCACAACTTGCCTGGGCTGCACACCAGGGCGGGCTCAAGATGGCACCCGCGTTCCGTTTTTTTCACTATCTTTCAAAACGGAAATTTTAAAATCTCGTTTTTTTTTTTTTTTTTGCCTTTTCTGGAAATTAGTGAAGGCAGCGCATCAAAGGTGCGCAATGCTGGTGCGAACCCGGGAGCGCTCCGATGTGTGCTCCAAGGTGCGGCGTGCACGAAGTCCGAGCCCGGCTTGCCCCGGGTGCGCACCTCGCGTGCACCTTCGCCGGGGTGAGCACCTTGGCTGGGTTGCGCGCCCTGGTGCGCACCAAGGAGCGCTCTGAAGTGTGCTCCAAGGTGCGGCGTGCACGAAGTCGGAGCTCGGTTTGCCCCGGGTGTGCACCTCGGGTGCGCACCTCGCGTGCACCTTCGCTGCGGTGGGCACCTTGGCTGGGTTGCGCGCCTTGGTGGGCACCATGCAGTGCACGAAGTCGGAGCCCGGTTTGCCCCGGGCGCGCACCTCCGCCAGGGTGGGCACCTTGGTGCGCACAACTTGCCTGGGCTGCGCACCAGGAAGGGCTCAAGATGGCACCCGCGTTCCGTTTTTTTCACTATCTTTCAGAACGGAAATTTTAAAATATCGTTTTTTTTTGCCTTTTCTGGAAATTAGTGAAGGCAGCGCATCAAAGGTGCGCAACGCTGGTGCGAACCTGGGAGCGCTCCGATGTGTGCTCCAAGGTGCGGCGTGCACGAAGTCGGAGCCCGGTTTGCCCCGGGTGCGCCCTGGTGGGCACCATGGTGCGCACCAAGGAGCGCTCCGAAGTGTGCTCCAAGGTGCGGCCTGCACGAAGTCGGAGCCCGGTTTGCCCCGGGCGTGCACCGCGGGTGGGCACCTTGGTGCGCATGCCTTGCCTGGGCTGCGCACCAGGGCGGGCTCAAGATGGCACCCGCGTTCCGTTTTTTTCACTATCTTTCAAAACGGAAATTTTAAAATCTCATTTTTTTTTGCCTTTTCTGGAAATTAGTGAAGGCAGCGCATCAAAGGTGCGCACCTCGCTGCCCACCACGGTGCGCAACGCCGGTGGGCACCCGGGAGTGCTTCGAAGTGTGCTCCAAGGTGCTGCGTGCACGTTGTCGGAGCCCGGTTTGCCCCGGGTGCGCACCTCGCGTGCACCTTCGTCGGGGTGGGCACCTTGGCTGGGTTTGCCCCGGCTGCGCTCCGAAGCGGGGTTATTGGAGCGCCGCCTCTTTTTTTGTCGGAGCGTTTGGTGGGGTTTCTCGCATTGGCTCTTCCCAGGCCCGGTTGCCACCCTGGCGCGCACGAAGTCGGAAGTAGGGTTAATTGCCCGGGTGCGCACCTTTGCCAGGGTGGGCACCTTACCTGGGCTGTGCACCAGGGCGGGCTCAAGATGGCACCCGCGTTCCGTTTTTTTCACTATCTTTCAAAACGGAAATTTTAAAATCTCCTCTTTTTTTTGCCTTTTCTGGAAATTAGTGAAGGCAGCGCATCAAAGGTGCGCACCTCGCTGCCCACCTTGGTGTGCTCTGAGGTGCGCACCCGGGAGCGCTACGAAGTGTGCTCCAAGGTGCGGCGTGCACGTTGTCGGAGCCCGGTTTGCCCCGGGTGCGCACCTCGCCTGCACCTTGGCCGGGGTGGGCACCCTGGCTGGGTTTGCCCAGGGTGCGCTCCGAAGCGGGGTTACTGGAGCGCCCCCTCTTTTTTTGTCAGAGCGTTTGGTGGGGTTTCTCGCATTGGCTCTTCCCAGGCCCGGTTGTTGGGTGCGCTCCCACCCTGGCGCGCGCGAAGTTGGAAGTTGGGTTAATTGCCCGGGCGCGCACCTTCGCCAGGGTGGGCACCTTGGTGCGCACACCTTGGCTGGGCTGCGCACCAGGGCGGGCTCAAGATGGCACCAGCATTCCCTTTTTCTCACTATCTTTCAAAACGGAAATTTTAAAATCTCGTTTTTTTTTGCCTTTTATGGAAATTAGTGAAGGCATCGCATCAAAGGTGCGCACCTCGCTGCCCACCTTGGTGTGCTCCGAGGTGCCCACCACGGTGCGCTCTGAGGTGCCCACCACGGTGCGCAACGCCGGTGCGAACCCGGGAGCGCCCCGATGTGTGCTCCAAGGTGCGGCGTGCACGAAGCCGGACCCCGGTTTGCCCCGGGTGCGCACCTCGCGTGCACCTTGGTGCGCACACCTTGGCTGGGTTGCGCGGCCTGGTGGGCACCATGGTGCGCACCAAGGAGCGCTCCAAAGTGTGCTCCAAGGTGCGGCGTGCACGAAGTCCTAGCCCGGTTTGCCCCGGGTGCGCACCTTCGCCGCGGTGGGCACCATGGCGTGCACGAAGTCGGAGCCCGGTTTGCCCCGGGTGCGCACCTCGCGTGCACCTTCGCCGGGGTGGGCACCTCGGCTGGGTTGCGCGCCCTGGTGCGCACCAAGGAGCGCTCCGAAGTGTGCTCCAAGGTGCGGCGTGCACGAAGTCGGAGCCCGGTTTGCCCCGGGTGCGCACCTTCGCCGCGGTGGGCACCCTGGTGCGCACCATGGCGTGCACGAAGTCGGAGCCCGGTTTGCCCCGGGTGCGCACCTCGCGTGCACCTTCGGCGGGGTTGCGCGCCCTGGTGCGCACCAAGGAGCGCTCCGAAGTGTGCTCCAAGGTGCGGCGTGCACGAAGTCGGAGCCCGGTTTGCCCCGGGTGCGCACCTCGCGTGCACCTTCGGCGGGGTTGCGCGCCCTGGTGGGCACCATGGTGCGCACCAAGGAGCGCTCCGAAGTGTGCTCCAAGGTGCGGCGTGCACGAAGTCGGAGCCCGGTTTGCCCCGGGTGCGCACCTCGCGTGCACCTTCGCCGCGGTGGGCACCATGGCGTGCACGAAGTCGGAGCCCGGTTTGCCCCGGGTGCGCACCTCGCGTGCACCTTCGCCGGGGTGGGCACCTCGGCTGGGTTGCGCGCCCTGGTGCGCACCAAGGAGCGCTCCGAAGTGTGCTCCAAGGTGCGGCGTGCACGAAGTCGGAGCCCGGTTTGCCCCGGGTGCGCACCTCGCGTGCACCTTCGCCGCGGTGGGCACCATGGCGTGCACGAAGTCGGAGCCCGGTTTGCCCCGGGTGCGCACCCCGCGTGCACCTTCGCCGGGGTGGGCACCTCGGCTGGGTTGCGCGCCCTGGTGCGCACCAAGGAGCGCTCCGAAGTGTGCTCCAAGGTGCGGCGTGCACGAAGTCGGAGCCCGGTTTGCCCCGGGTGCGCACCTCGCGTGCACCTTCGCCGCGGTGGGCACCTTGGCTGGGTTGGGCACCATTGAGCGCTCCGAAGTGTGCTCCAAGGTGCGCACCATGGCCCTCCAAGGTGCGCAGCATGGCGTGCACGAAGTCGGAGCCCGGTTTGCCCCGGGTGCGCACCTCGCGTGCACCTTCGCCAGGGTGGGCACCTCGGTGCGCACACCTTCTCAATGTTTTCTTGCCTTTTCTGGAAATTGGTGAAGGCAGCGCATCAAAGGTGCGCACCTCGGTGTGCTCCGAGGTGCGAACCCGAGAGCGCTCCGAGGTGCCCACGAAGTCGAAAGTCGGGTTAATTGCATTGTTTTCCCCGGGTGCGCTCCGAGGTGCGCAACATCGGTGCGCACCAAGGAGGGCTCCGAAGTGTGCTCCAAGGTGCGCACGATTCGGAGCTCGGTTTGCCCGGGGTGCGCACACCTTGGCTGGGTTGCGCACCCTTTGTGCGCTCCAAGGTGCGCACGAAGTCGGAGCTCGGTTTGCCCCGGGTGCGCACCTTCGCCAGGGTGCGCACCTTGATGCGCACGCCTTGGCTGGGCTGCGCACCTTGGTGGGCGCCATGGTGCGCACCTTTCATGCGCTCCAAGGTGCGCACGAAGTCGGAGCTCGGTTTGCCCCGGGTGCGCACCTTGGTGGGCGCCATGGTGCACTCCGAGGTGCCCAAGATTGGTGCGCACCAAGGAGCGCTCCGAAGTGCGCTCCAAGGTGCGCAGGTGCGCGCGAAGTCGAAAGTTGGGTTAATTGTCCGGTTTGCCTCGGGTGCGCACCTTGCGTGCACCTTCGCCAGGGTGGGCGCCTTGGTGCGCACACCTTGGCTGGGCTGCGCACCCGGGCGCGCACACCTTGGCACCCGCGTTTCCTTCATTTTAAATTTTTTTTTTTTACAATCTCTCAAGTGGGAAATTCTATAATCTCAACTTTTTTTGCCTTTTCAGGAAACTTTTGAATGGAGCGCATCATTGGTGCGCTCCGAAGTGTGCTCCAAGGTGCGCACCTCTGGTGTGCTCCAAAGCTCTCTCCAGCTGCGTGCACCTGCCCCGGCCGCGCACCCGGCCCCGCCCAGCTTCGCTCACCTGTCCCGGGCGTCTGGTGCGGAACCTTAGAGTAAGAAACATCACCGTGCACCTTGGCCAACGTGCGCGACTCGACCGAGCGCGCACTGGCCGAGGTGCACACCGATTTCACCTGGGTGCGCGCGCAGCACCTCGGGCGCACCGGGGTGCGCGCACAACGCCCGGGTTGCACCGTGGCCTGTGTGCTCGGGGCGCCTCGGGTGCGCGCTCGGTGTCGCCCCCCGCGCGCGCGGTAGTGCGGGCAGCGCACCCCGGCCCGGCCCGGCCCCGACGAGAACGCAAACGGGCAAAAGGTTTATTCAAATAGCATTGCGACGCCCGGCGAAAAACTAAAAAAGGGTGCAACACCGGGACTTCCCGGGAGGTCACCCATCCCAGTACTACTCCGGCCCAAGCGCGCTTAACTGCGGAGTTCTGATGGGATCCGGTGCACTAACGCTGGTATGATCGCACCCGTTATGAGCTTGTCGCAGTGTGTACTTAGCAAACCGCGACCCACGTGCGAATCCACCCCGGCCACCCACCCCCGTCGAGGTGCACACCCTCCCTCGCGAAGTGCGCCCCGTTCGCCAAGTGTGAGCCCTGCCCGGGTGCGCGCACCTTGCTAGGGCGTCGGGTGTGCACCCGGCCCGGCCTACGTGCGTGCACCTGGACGGGGCGTCGTGTGCGTGCAGTGTCCCGTCTGCAACGCGGTGCCCACACACCACCTCGGGCGCAACGACCTGCGCTCACATGTGGGCCGAGTGCACCTTGGTGCATGTTCGGGGCGCCTCGGGTGCACGCTCGATCTTGCCCCGGTGCACCAAGGCGCTCGGTTTGCCCCGGGTGCGCACTTGGTGCAAGGTGGGCACCCAAAATAGGGATCAAGCACCAAAACACAAGTTTCGGGATGCAAAATGGGACCCAAGGACCACAAATGCGTTCCAAGACCCATGATGGGTCCACGAGAACAAAAATGTGTTCCGAGACTTAATAAACAAATATTGGGTTTTAGGAGAAGAAACATGCTCTGATGCCCAAAACGAGAATCGACCCCGAAAAGGCCACAGGCCAAAAGTGGGATGCGAGACAAAAAAAAATGGGACCCGAGGACCAAAATTGGGTTCCCAGGTCGAAGACAGGGCAACCGGACAAGAAACGACCTCTAAGGCTCGAAATGAGTCCCGACGACTAAAACTTGACAAGAAGCACCCATCAGGCACCCAACTCGACACCCATGGGATGCCGACCCACCCGGGCTTCCACCTAGCACACCTTGGCACCCACCCACCCTCGCACCCAACCTCGCACCCAACTTAGCACCTTTGAACCCACATTGGCACTCACCCTGACCCTGGCACCTTGGAACCCACATTGGCACTCACCTTGACCCTGGCACCCACCTTTGCACTCACCTTGGGACCCACCCTGGCTCCCACCTCGGCACCCACCCAGACACCCACCTTGGTTCCTTGGCACCCACCTTGGATCCTTGGCACCCACCCCGACACCCACCTTGGCACGCAACTTGGCTACTTGCCACCCACCTTGGCTCCTTGACGCCCACCCCGACAACCACCCCGTGACCTACCCTGGCTAGGGTTGGTGCACACCCACCCTGGTGCCCACCTTGGCACCCACCCCATGACCCACCTTGGCACGCACCTTAGTACCCACCCCGTTACCCACCCTAGGACCCACCCCGTGACCCACCTTGGCCAGGGTGGGTGCCTTGGTGCGCACAACTTGCCTGGGCTGCACACCAGGGCGGGCTCAAGATGGCACCCGCGTTCCGTTTTTTTCACTATCTTTCAAAACGGAAATTTTAAAATCTCGTTTTTTTTTTTTTTTTGCCTTTTCTGGAAATTAGTGAAGGCAGCGCATCAAAGGTGCGCAATGCTGGTGCGAACCCGGGAGCGCTCCGATGTGTGCTCCAAGGTGCGGCGTGCACGAAGTCCGAGCCCGGCTTGCCCCGGGTGCGCACCTCGCGTGCACCTTCGCCGGGGTGAGCACCTTGGCTGGGTTGCGCGCCCTGGTGCGCACCAAGGAGCGCTCTGAAGTGTGCTCCAAGGTGCGGCGTGCACGAAGTCGGAGCTCGGTTTGCCCCGGGTGTGCACCTCGGGTGCGCACCTCGCGTGCACCTTCGCTGCGGTGGGCACCTTGGCTGGGTTGCGCGCCTTGGTGGGCACCATGCAGTGCACGAAGTCGGAGCCCGGTTTGCCCCGGGCGCGCACCTCCGCCAGGGTGGGCACCTTGGTGCGCACAACTTGCCTGGGCTGCGCACCAGGAAGGGCTCAAGATGGCACCCGCGTTCCGTTTTTTTCACTATCTTTCAGAACGGAAATTTTAAAATATCGTTTTTTTTTGCCTTTTCTGGAAATTAGTGAAGGCAGCGCATCAAAGGTGCGCAACGCTGGTGCGAACCTGGGAGCGCTCCGATGTGTGCTCCAAGGTGCGGCGTGCACGAAGTCGGAGCCCGGTTTGCCCCGGGTGCGCCCTGGTGGGCACCATGGTGCGCACCAAGGAGCGCTCCGAAGTGTGCTCCAAGGTGCGGCCTGCACGAAGTCGGAGCCCGGTTTGCCCCGGGCGTGCACCGCGGGTGGGCACCTTGGTGCGCATGCCTTGCCTGGGCTGCGCACCAGGGCGGGCTCAAGATGGCACCCGCGTTCCGTTTTTTTCACTATCTTTCAAAACGGAAATTTTAAAATCTCATTTTTTTTTGCCTTTTCTGGAAATTAGTGAAGGCAGCGCATCAAAGGTGCGCACCTCGCTGCCCACCACGGTGCGCAACGCCGGTGGGCACCCGGGAGTGCTTCGAAGTGTGCTCCAAGGTGCTGCGTGCACGTTGTCGGAGCCCGGTTTGCCCCGGGTGCGCACCTCGCGTGCACCTTCGTCGGGGTGGGCACCTTGGCTGGGTTTGCCCCGGCTGCGCTCCGAAGCGGGGTTATTGGAGCGCCGCCTCTTTTTTTGTCGGAGCGTTTGGTGGGGTTTCTCGCATTGGCTCTTCCCAGGCCCGGTTGCCACCCTGGCGCGCACGAAGTCGGAAGTAGGGTTAATTGCCCGGGTGCGCACCTTTGCCAGGGTGGGCACCTTACCTGGGCTGTGCACCAGGGCGGGCTCAAGATGGCACCCGCGTTCCGTTTTTTTCACTATCTTTCAAAACGGAAATTTTAAAATCTCCTCTTTTTTTTGCCTTTTCTGGAAATTAGTGAAGGCAGCGCATCAAAGGTGCGCACCTCGCTGCCCACCTTGGTGTGCTCTGAGGTGCGCACCCGGGAGCGCTACGAAGTGTGCTCCAAGGTGCGGCGTGCACGTTGTCGGAGCCCGGTTTGCCCCGGGTGCGCACCTCGCCTGCACCTTGGCCGGGGTGGGCACCCTGGCTGGGTTTGCCCAGGGTGCGCTCCGAAGCGGGGTTACTGGAGCGCCCCCTCTTTTTTTGTCAGAGCGTTTGGTGGGGTTTCTCGCATTGGCTCTTCCCAGGCCCGGTTGTTGGGTGCGCTCCCACCCTGGCGCGCGCGAAGTTGGAAGTTGGGTTAATTGCCCGGGCGCGCACCTTCGCCAGGGTGGGCACCTTGGTGCGCACACCTTGGCTGGGCTGCGCACCAGGGCGGGCTCAAGATGGCACCAGCATTCCCTTTTTCTCACTATCTTTCAAAACGGAAATTTTAAAATCTCGTTTTTTTTTGCCTTTTATGGAAATTAGTGAAGGCATCGCATCAAAGGTGCGCACCTCGCTGCCCACCTTGGTGTGCTCCGAGGTGCCCACCACGGTGCGCTCCGAGGTGCCCACCACGGTGCGCAACGCCGGTGCGAACCCGGGAGCGCCCCGATGTGTGCTCCAAGGTGCGGCGTGCACGAAGCCGGACCCCGGTTTGCCCCGGGTGCGCACCTCGCGTGCACCTTGGTGCGCACACCTTGGCTGGGTTGCGCGGCCTGGTGGGCACCATGGTGCGCACCAAGGAGCGCTCCGAAGTGTGCTCCAAGGTGCGGCGTGCACGAAGTCCTAGCCCGGTTTGCCCCGGGTGCGCACCTTCGCCGCGGTGGGCACCATGGCGTGCACGAAGTCGGAGCCCGGTTTGCCCCGGGTGCGCACCTCGCGTGCACCTTCGCCGGGGTGGGCACCTCGGCTGGGTTGTGCGCCCTGGTGCGCACCAAGGAGCGCTCCGAAGTGTGCTCCAAGGTGCGGCGTGCACGAAGTCGGAGCCCGGTTTGCCCCGGGTGCGCACCTTCGCCGCGGTGGGCACCCTGGTGCGCACCATGGCGTGCACGAAGTCGGAGCCCGGTTTGCCCCGGGTGCGCACCTCGCGTGCACCTTCGGCGGGGTTGCGCGCCCTGGTGCGCACCAAGGAGCGCTCCGAAGTGTGCTCCAAGGTGCGGCGTGCACGAAGTCGGAGCCCGGTTTGCCCCGGGTGCGCACCTCGCGTGCACCTTCGGCGGGGTTGCGCGCCCTGGTGGGCACCATGGTGCGCACCAAGGAGCGCTCCGAAGTGTGCTCCAAGGTGCGGCGTGCACGAAGTCGGAGCCCGGTTTGCCCCGGGTGCGCACCTCGCGTGCACCTTCGCCGCGGTGGGCACCATGGCGTGCACGAAGTCGGAGCCCGGTTTGCCCCGGGTGCGCACCTCGCGTGCACCTTCGCCGGGGTGGGCACCTCGGCTGGGTTGCGCGCCCTGGTGCGCACCAAGGAGCGCTCCGAAGTGTGCTCCAAGGTGCGGCGTGCACGAAGTCGGAGCCCGGTTTGCCCCGGGTGCGCACCTCGCGTGCACCTTCGCCGCGGTGGGCACCATGGCGTGCACGAAGTCGGAGCCCGGTTTGCCCCGGGTGCGCACCCCGCGTGCACCTTCGCCGGGGTGGGCACCTCGGCTGGGTTGCGCGCCCTGGTGCGCACCAAGGAGCGCTCCGAAGTGTGCTCCAAGGTGCGGCGTGCACGAAGTCGGAGCCCGGTTTGCCCCGGGTGCGCACCTCGCGTGCACCTTCGCCGCGGTGGGCACCTTGGCTGGGTTGGGCACCATTGAGCGCTCCGAAGTGTGCTCCAAGGTGCGCACCATGGCCCTCCAAGGTGCGCAGCATGGCGTGCACGAAGTCGGAGCCCGGTTTGCCCCGGGTGCGCACCTCGCGTGCACCTTCGCCAGGGTGGGCACCTCGGTGCGCACACCTTCTCAATGTTTTCTTGCCTTTTCTGGAAATTGGTGAAGGCAGCGCATCAAAGGTGCGCACCTCGGTGTGCTCCGAGGTGCGAACCCGAGAGCGCTCCGAGGTGCCCACGAAGTCGAAAGTCGGGTTAATTGCATTGTTTTCCCCGGGTGCGCTCCGAGGTGCGCAACATCGGTGCGCACCAAGGAGGGCTCCGAAGTGTGCTCCAAGGTGCGCACGATTCGGAGCTCGGTTTGCCCGGGGTGCGCACACCTTGGCTGGGTTGCGCACCCTTTGTGCGCTCCAAGGTGCGCACGAAGTCGGAGCTCGGTTTGCCCCGGGTGCGCACCTTCGCCAGGGTGCGCACCTTGATGCGCACGCCTTGGCTGGGCTGCGCACCTTGGTGGGCGCCATGGTGCGCACCTTTCGTGCGCTCCAAGGTGCGCACGAAGTCGGAGCTCGGTTTGCCCCGGGTGCGCACCTTGGTGGGCGCCATGGTGCACTCCGAGGTGCCCAAGATTGGTGCGCACCAAGGAGCGCTCCGAAGTGCGCTCCAAGGTGCGCAGGTGCGCGCGAAGTCGAAAGTTGGGTTAATTGTCCGGTTTGCCTCGGGTGCGCACCTTGCGTGCACCTTCGCCAGGGTGGGCGCCTTGGTGCGCACACCTTGGCTGGGCTGCGCACCCGGGCGCGCACACCTTGGCACCCGCGTTTCCTTCATTTTAAATTTTTTTTTTTTACAATCTCTCAAGTGGGAAATTCTATAATCTCAACTTTTTTTGCCTTTTCAGGAAACTTTTGAATGGAGCGCATCATTGGTGCGCTCCGAAGTGTGCTCCAAGGTGCGCACCTCTGGTGTGCTCCAAAGCTCTCTCCAGCTGCGTGCACCTGCCCCGGCCGCGCACCCGGCCCCGCCCAGCTTCGCTCACCTGTCCCGGGCGTCTGGTGCGGAACCTTAGAGTAAGAAACATCACCGTGCACCTTGGCCAACGTGCGCGACTCGACCGAGCGCGCACTGGCCGAGGTGCACACCGATTTCACCTGGGTGCGCGCGCAGCACCTCGGGCGCACCGGGGTGCGCGCACAACGCCCGGGTTGCACCGTGGCCTGTGTGCTCGGGGCGCCTCGGGTGCGCGCTCGGTGTCGCCCCCCGCGCGCGCGGTAGTGCGGGCAGCGCACCCCGGCCCGGCCCGGCCCCGACGAGAACGCAAACGGGCAAAAGGTTTATTCAAATAGCATTGCGACGCCCGGCGAAAAACTAAAAAAGGGTGCAACACCGGGACTTCCCGGGAGGTCACCCATCCCAGTACTACTCCGGCCCAAGCGCGCTTAACTGCGGAGTTCTGATGGGATCCGGTGCACTAACGCTGGTATGATCGCACCCGTTATGAGCTTGTCGCAGTGTGTACTTAGCAAACCGCGACCCACGTGCGAATCCACCCCGGCCACCCACCCCCGTCGAGGTGCACACCCTCCCTCGCGAAGTGCGCCCCGTTCGCCAAGTGTGAGCCCTGCCCGGGTGCGCGCACCTTGCTAGGGCGTCGGGTGTGCACCCGGCCCGGCCTACGTGCGTGCACCTGGACGGGGCGTCGTGTGCGTGCAGTGTCCCGTCTGCAACGCGGTGCCCACACACCACCTCGGGCGCAACGACCTGCGCTCACATGTGGGCCGAGTGCACCTTGGTGCATGTTCGGGGCGCCTCGGGTGCACGCTCGATCTTGCCCCGGTGCACCAAGGCGCTCGGTTTGCCCCGGGTGCGCACTTGGTGCAAGGTGGGCACCCAAAATAGGGATCAAGCACCAAAACACAAGTTTCGGGATGCAAAATGGGACCCAAGGACCACAAATGCGTTCCAAGACCCATGATGGGTCCACGAGAACAAAAATGTGTTCCGAGACTTAATAAACAAATATTGGGTTTTAGGAGAAGAAACATGCTCTGATGCCCAAAACGAGAATCGACCCCGAAAAGGCCACAGGCCAAAAGTGGGATGCGAGACAAAAAAAAATGGGACCCGAGGACCAAAATTGGGTTCCCAGGTCGAAGACAGGGCAACCGGACAAGAAACGACCTCTAAGGCTCGAAATGAGTCCCGACGACTAAAACTTGACAAGAAGCACCCATCAGGCACCCAACTCGACACCCATGGGATGCCGACCCACCCGGGCTTCCACCTAGCACACCTTGGCACCCACCCACCCTCGCACCCAACCTCGCACCCAACTTAGCACCTTTGAACCCACATTGGCACTCACCCTGACCCTGGCACCTTGGAACCCACATTGGCACTCACCTTGACCCTGGCACCCACCTTTGCACTCACCTTGGGACCCACCCTGGCTCCCACCTCGGCACCCACCCAGACACCCACCTTGGTTCCTTGGCACCCACCTTGGATCCTTGGCACCCACCCCGACACCCACCTTGGCACGCAACTTGGCTACTTGCCACCCACCTTGGCTCCTTGACGCCCACCCCGACAACCACCCCGTGACCTACCCTGGCTAGGGTTGGTGCACACCCACCCTGGTGCCCACCTTGGCACCCACCCCATGACCCACCTTGGCACGCACCTTAGTACCCACCCCGTTACCCACCCTAGGACCCACCCCGTGACCCACCTTGGCCAGGGTGGGTGCACCCACCCTGGTGCCCACCTTGGCACCCACCCATCCTAGCACCCAGCCTGTGACCGGGCTTGGAACCCAACCTTGCACCCGTCTTGGCCAGTGTGGGTGCGCACCCATCCTGGCACCCACGTTGTGACACACCCTTTAACCCACGCACCCTAGCAGCCACGTTGGCACCCACCTTGGAACACAACCTAGCAACTTGGCACCCACCCCGTGACCCACCTTGGCATCCACCATAGCAGTCGCCCACTTGGCACCCACCTTGGAACCCAAGTTGGCACCCACCTCGGCACCCACCTTGACACTTGTGGACCCACCTTGCCACTCACCCTAGCATCGACCCATCCTAGCACCCACCCTGGCACCTTTGCACCCTAGCACTCACCCATCCTAGCACCTAACCTGTGACCCACCTTGACACTCACCCTCGCACCCACCTTGGAACCCAACCTAGCACCCACCCACCCTGACACCAACCCTAGCACCTACCCACCCTTGCACCCACCCTGTGACCCATCTTGGCACCCACCCATCCTACCACTCAACCTATCACCCACCTTCTCACCCACCTTGGCATCCACCTTAGCACCCACCCACACTGGCACCTTGGCACCCACCTCGGGCAAGGTGGGTGCACACCCACCCTGACACCCAATTTAGAACCAACCGAGCATGTTACCCACCTTGGCACCCACATTGCAGCCCACCCTAGTACCCACCCTATGACCCACATTGGCATCCACACCCTAGCACCCAGGCACCTCGACACCCGCCTTGACACGCACCCTAGCACTAAACCTGTGACCCACCTTGGAACTCACCCTAGAACCCACCCACCCTGTGAACCACCTTGGCATCCACCTTAGCACCCACCCACCTTGGCACCCACTCTAGCACTCACCCATCCTAACACCCAACTTGTTACCCACCTTGGCACCCGCCCTCGCGTCCACCTTGAAACCCACCCTAGCACCCACCCACGCAGGAGCCCACCTTGGCACCCAACCTAACACCCACGCATCCTGGCACCCAACTTGTGACCCACCTTGGAACCCACCCTAGTACCCACCTTTGAACCCACTATATCACCAACCCACCTTGGCACCCACCCTATGACCCTCTTTGGAATCCACCCTAGCACGCACCCACCCTGGCACCCACCATGGAGCGCACCCTAGCACCCACCCACCTCGGCACGCACCTCAACACCCACCTTGGTGTGCGCACTGCGCCAACCTCTCAAAGACCCTATGTGGTGCGCTCCAAAGTGTACACCTTTGGTGCGCTCCAAGGTGCGCACCTTTGGTGCACACCGAGGTGCACACCAAAGTGTGCACCGAGGTGAGCACCAAAGTGCACTCCAAGGTGCACACCAAGGCGTGCACCTTTGGTGCGGTCAATGCAAACGAATTCGGAAGTTGGGGTCGATGTCCTAATCGCTGCTGCAGACTACACGTATGAGAATCGGACAAATAGCTTTATATAGGGGAGGTGTTGCGTTTGATGGGTCGACTCCCCTGGTTGTGTGCACTGCACCAACTTCAAAGACCCTGTCTTGTTTAAGAAGTCAAAAGTTGGGGTGGATGTCCTAATCATTGCTGCAGTCTACGCATGTATGAGAATCAGACAAATAGCTTATATAGGGGAGGTGTTGCATTCGGTGGGTTGACTCCCCTGGTTGTGCGCACTGCGCCAACCTCAAAGACCCCGCATAGCAGAAGAAGTCGGAAGTCGGATTTTGGTGAGCACCAAGGCGTGCACCTTTGGTGCGGTCAACGCAGACGAATTCAGAAGTTGGGGTGGATGTCCTAATCGTTGTTGCAGGCTACACATGTATGAGAATCAGACAAATAGCTTATATAGGGGAGGTGTTGGGTTTGATGGGTCAACTCCCTTGGTTGTGCGCATTACGCCAACCTCAAAGACCTTGTTTTCGTTAAGAAGTCAAAAGTTGGGGTCAATGTCCTAATGGCTCCTGTAGGCTACACATGTATGAGAATCGGACAAATAGCTTATATAGGGGAGGTGTTGGGTTTGATGGGTCGACTCCCCTGGTTGTGCGCATTACGTCAACCTCAAAGACCTTGTTTTCGTTAAGAAGTCAAAAGTTGGGGTCGATGTCCTAATTGCTCCTGTAGACTACACATGTATGAGAATCAGACAAATAGCTTATATAGGGGAGGTGTTGGGTTTGATGGGTTGACTCCCCTAGTTGTTCGCATTACACCAACCTCAAAGACCTTGTTTTCGTTTAGAAGCCGAAAGTTGGGGTCGATGTCCTAATTGCTCCTGCAGGCTACGCATGTATGAGAATCAGACAAATAGCTTATATAGGGGAGGTGTTGGGTTTGATGGGTCGACTCCCCTGGTTGTGCGCATTGCGCCAACCTCAAAGACCCTGCATTGCGGATGAAGTCGAAAGTCAGAGTTTGGTGTGCTACAAGGTGTGGTCGAAGGTGCTCACCTAGGTGTGCACCTTTGGAGCGCAGGAAAAGTGCCCTCCAAAAGTGCGCACCTTTGGAGTGCACAAAAGTGCCCTCCAAAAGTGCGCACCTTTGGAGCGCACAAAAGTGCCCTCCAAAAAGTGCCCTCCAAAAGTGCGCACCTTTGGAGCGCACAAAAGTGCCCTCCAAAAGTGCGCACCTTTGGAGTGCAGAAAAGTGCCCTCCAAAAAGTGCCCTCCAAAAGTGTGCACCTTTGGAGTGCACAAAAGTGCCCTCCAAAAGTGCGCACCTTTGGAGCGCAGAAAAGTGCCCTCCAAAAAGTGCCCTCCAAAAGTGCGCACCTTTGGAGCGCAGAAAAGTGCCCTCCAAAAAGTGCCCTCCAAAAGTGCGCACCTTTGGAGCGCAGAAAAGTGCCCTCCAAAAAGTGCCCTCCAAAAGTGCGCACCTTTGGAGCGCAGAAAAGTGCCCTCCAAAAAGTGCCCTCCAAAAGTGCGCACCTTTGGAGCGCACAAAAGTGCCCTCCAAAAAGTGCCCTCCAAAAGTGCGCACCTTTGGAGCGCACAAAAGTGCCCTCCAAAAGTGCGCACCTTTGGAGCGCACAAAAGTGCCCTCCAAAAGTGCGCACTTTTGGTGCGCACCAAGGCGCTGGTTCGGTCGTTGCAGGCGAGTTCGGAAGTTGGGGTCGATGTCCTGAGCGGAGGTGCAAACTACACAGGTGTCGGAATCGGACAAATAGCTTATATAGGGGAGGTGTATGCTTCGATGGGTCGACTCCCCAGGTTGAGCGCACCGCGCCAACCTCAAAGACCCTACGGTATGGATGAAGTCGGAAGTTGGGTCCGATGACCGATTCGATTAGTAGGTATGCTCATGAGGTCGGAATTTGGGTCCGATGACCTGCCATGTGCAGGAAGGCGAATGTTGGCACTGTGCGTTGCAAGGTGCACACCAAGGTGCTGGTGCGGTCTTTTTAGTCGAGTTCGGAAGTTGGGGTCGATGTCCTGATCGGAGGTGCAAGCTACACAGGTGTGGGAATCGGACAAATAGCTTATATAGGGGAGGTGTATGCTTCGTTGGGTCGACTCCCCGGGTTGAGCGCACCGCGCCAACCTCAAAGACCCTACGGTATGGATGAAGTCGGAAGTTGGGTCCGATGACCGATTCGATATGTAGGCATACTCGCGAGGTCGGAATTTGGGTCCGATGACCTGCCATGTGCAGGAAGGCGAATGTTGGCACTGTGCGTTGCAAGGTGCGCACCAAGGCGCTGGTTCGGTCGTTGCAGGCGAGTTCGGAAGTTGGGGTCGATGTCCTGATCGGAGGTGCAAACTACACAGGTGTGGGAATCGGACAAATAGCTTATATAGGGGAGGTGTATGCTTCGTTGGGTCGACTCCCCGGGTTGAGCGCACCGCGCCAACCTCAAAGACCCTACGGTATGGATGAAGTCGGAAGTTGTGTCCGATGACCGATTCGATATGTAGGCATACTCGCGAGGTCGGAATTTGGGTCCGATGACCTGCCATGTGCAGGAAGGCGAATGTTGGGACTGTGCGTCGCAAGGTGCGCACCAAGGCGCTGGTGCCGTCGTTGCAGTCGAGTTCGGAAGTTGGGGTCGATGTCCTGGTCAGAGGTGCAAACTACACAGGTGTGGGAATCGGACAAATAGCTTATATAGGGGAGGTGTATGCTTCGATGGGTCGACTCCCCGGGTTGAGCGCACCGCGCCAACCTCAAAGACCCTACAGTATGGATGAAGTCGGAAGTTGGGTCCGATGACCGATTCGATACGTAGGCATATTGGCGAGGTCTGAATTTGTGTCCGATGACCTGCCATGCGCAGGAAGGCGGAATTTGGGTCCGATGACCGAGTTGATGGCGTGCCATGCGCAGAAAGGCGGAATTTGGGTCCGATGACCGAGTTGATGTTGATGGCCCGCCATGCACAGGAAGGCGGAATTTGGGTCCGATGACCGATTTGAAGGCGTGCCATGCGCAGAAAGGCGGAGTTTGGGTCCGATGACCGAGTTGATATTGATGGCCCGCCATGCGCAGGAAGGCGGAATTTGGGTCCGATGACCTGACATACGCATGGAGTCCGACTCGGGGGCCGATGTTCGATTCGATGACTTGCATTGTGGGTAAAGTCGGAAGTTGTGGTCTTTGACCCGATTCGATGACCAGACTTCGGCTGCTTGAGAATCGGACAAATAACTTATATAGGGGAGGTAGTGTTCTCGAGCATCCTCCCCCCGTGCCCGTTTATGTCGATTGATGCTGGTGCTCGACTGGTTGGAGCGCTCGGATGCAAAAATCTTGCACCAGGATTTATCGATTGTGATGGACACGGCAAGTCTCCTGATTGCTATGCAGGAGCTCATCGTGAATCTCTATGCGGCCTTGGTATGGACTCGACCTGCGGAATGGTTCGGCAATGGTAGTCGCTCCAACACGTCCTTGCAATGGCCACAGAGGTGATTCGACTAGAGCTCCAGTCTAGCTTTTGGGTTGCTTGGCGGACTGGTATAGCCGCGATCGAGTTCCGGCCATGAACGTTTTAGATAGCTCTTGGGCTTTCTGGGACGGAAGTCGGAAGTTTGGGCTGTTGTCCGATTTGATGACCATTCTTCGGATGTGTGAGAATCGGACAAATAACTTATATAGGGGACTGTGTTGTCTCACGCAGCCCCCTCCGTGCCCCTCTATCTCGACCGATGTTGGTGCTTGAAAGGGTTGGGATCGCTCGGATTTATAAACGTGCACCACCATTTGTCGAGTGTGAGGGACGCGGCAGGTCTCCTAAATGCTATACGGGCGCTCTCTGAGAATCTCTATCCGGCCTCGACACAGACTAGTCTTGCTGAATGGTTTGGCACTGGTAGTCGATCCAACACGTCGTTGTTGTGGCCGCCTAGGCGATTCGATTCGAGCCCCCGTCTAGCTTTTGGGTTGCTTGGCGGATTTTGCCCTATCCGCAAGTGAGCTCGGTCCCTAAACGTTCGAGAAACCCGATTGCTATGCGCCGACTCTCTTTCTTGCGAGCCTCCATCTAGCTTTTGGGTCTCTACGGAACGGAAGTCGGAATCTGGGACCGTTGTTTGATTCGACGAGGCAGACTACGGTTGTGCGAGAATCGGACAAATAACTTATATAGGGGAGGTGTTGACTGGAGCATTCTCCCCCGTGCCCCTCTAACTCGACCAATGCTGGCGCTCGAACGGTGGTAGCGCTCGGATTTTCGTTGAGCGCCAGCATTGGTCGATTTAGAGGGGCATGCGAGATTCCCGAATGCTATGCGAGGGCTCTAACGGAAATGTCTATTGGTTTCGGTATGGATGCAATTGCGAGTGGTTCGGCAAAGGTAGTCGTTCCGATGCGTCCATGTCGTGGCCAAATCGATAATTCGATTTGAGCCCTCGTATAGCATTTGGGTCTCTCGATGTGATTCCGCATTCCAGTCCCTTTGGGCACTGCTTGAGCCGCATCCCAGGGGGTTCCCTTCCCAATAATCTGCCTCGCAACCCGATTGCTATGCGGTGAGGCTCCTCGGCCGCCTCGGAACTATCTGTGTATCAGACGCATCGCGGGATAAGGGGTTGGCAACGGTAGTCGCCCCAAGCGCGTCCGATGCTTGGACCATTCCGAGGCGGCCCTGAAGCCTCTTCCGTCTAGCCGTTGGGTCCTTCTCGCCGCATCCCTTGCCTCGCACCCCGATTGCTATGCGGTGAGGCTCCTCGGCCGCCTTGGAACTATCTGTGTATCAGACGCATCGCGGGATAAGGGGTTGTCACTGGTAGTCGCCCCAAGCGCGTCCGATGCTTGGACCATTCCGAGGCGGCCCTGAAGCCTCTTCCGTCTAGCCGTTGGGTCCTTCTCGCCGCATCCCTCGACTCGCACCCCGATTGCTATGCGGTGAGGCTCCTCGGCCGCCTTGGAACTATCTGTGTATCGGACGCGTCGCGGGATAAGGGGTTGTCACTGGTAGTCGCCCCAAGCGCGTCCGATGCTTGGACCATTCCGAGGCGGCCCTGAAGCCTCTTCCGTCTAGCCGTTGGGTCCTTCTCGCCGCATCCCTCGCCTCGCACCCCGATTGCTATGCGGTGAGGCTCCTCGGCCGCCTTGGAACTATCTGTGTATCGGACGCGTCGCGGGATAAGGGGTTGTCACTGGTAGTCGCCCCAAGCGCGTGCGATGCATGGACCATTCCCAGGCGGCCCTGAAGCCTCTTCCGTCTAGCCGTTGGGTCCTTCTCGCCGCATCCCTCGCCTCGCACCCCGATTGCTATGCGGTGAGGCTCCTCGGCCGCCTTGGAACTATCTGTGTATCGGACGCGTCGCGGGATAAGGGGTTGTCACTGGTAGTCGCCCCAAGCGCGTCCGATGCTTGGACCATTCCGAGGCGGCCCTGAAGCCTCTTCCGTCTAGCCGTTGGGTCCTTCTCGCCGCATCCCTCGCCTCGCACCCCGATTGCTATGCGGTGAGGCTCCTCGGCCGCCTTGGAACTATCTGTGTATCGGACGCGTCGCGGGATAAGGGGTTGTCACTGGTAGTCGCCCCAAGCGCGTCCGATGCTTGGACCATTCCGAGGCGGCCCTGAAGCCTCTTCCGTCTAGCCGTTGGGTCCTTCTCGCCGCATCCCTCGCCTCGCACCCCGATTGCTATGCGGTGAGGCTCCTCGGCCGCCTTGGAACTATCTGTGTATCGGACGCGTCGCGGGATAAGGGGTTGTCACTGGTAGTCGCCCCAAGCGCGTCCGATGCTTGGACCATTCCGAGGCGGCCCTGAAGCCTCTTCCGTCTAGCCGTTGGGTCCTTCTCGCCGCATCCCTCGCCTCGCACCCCGATTGCTATGCGGTGAGGCTCCTCGGCCGCCTTGGAACTATCTGTGTATCGGACGCATCGCGGGATAAGGGGTTGTCACTGGTAGTCGCCCCAAGCGCGTCCGATGCTTGGACCATTCCGAGGCGGCCCTGAAGCCTCTTCCGTCTAGCCGTTGGGTCCTTCTCGCCGCATCCCTCGCCTCGCACCCCGATTGCTATGCGGTGAGGCTCCTCGGCCGCCTTGGAACTATCTGTGTATCGGACGCGTCGCGGGATAAGGGGTTGTCACTGGTAGTCGCCCCAAGCGCGTCCGATGCTTGGACCATTCCGAGGCGGCCCTGAAGCCTCTTCCGTCTAGCCGTTGGGTCCTTCTCGCCGCATCCCTCGCCTCGCACCCCGATTGCTATGCGGTGAGGCTCCTCGGCCGCCTTGGAACTATCTGTGTATCGGACGCGTCGCGGGATAAGGGGTTGTCACTGGTAGTCGCCCCAAGCGCGTCCGATGCTTGGACCATTCCGAGGCGGACCTGAAGCCTCTTCCGTCTAGCCGTTGGGTCCTTCTCGCCGCATCCCTCGCCTCGCACCCCGATTGCTATGCGGTGAGGCTCCTCGGCCGCCTTGGAACTATCTGTGTATCGGACGCGTCGCGGGATAAGGGGTTGTCACTGGTAGTCGCCCCAAGCGCGTCCGATGCTTGGACCATTCCGAGGCGGCCCTGAAGCCTCTTCCGTCTAGCCGTTGGGTCCTTCTTGCCGCATCCCTCGCCTCGCACCCCGATTGCTATGCGGTGAGGCTCCTCGGCCGCCTTGGAACTATCTGTGTATCGGACGCGTCGCGGGATAAGGGGTTGTCACTGGTAGTCGCCCCAAGCGCGTCCGATGCTTGGACCATTCCGAGGCGGCCCTGAAGCCTCTTCCGTCTAGCCGTTGGGTCCTTCTCGCCGCATCCCTCGCCTCGCACCCCGATTGCTATGCGGTGAGGCTCCTCGGCCGCCTTGGAACTATCTGTGTATCGGACGCATCGCGGGATAAGGGGTTGTCACTGGTAGTCGCCCCAAGCGCGTCCGATGCTTGGACCATTCCGAGGCGGCCCTGAAGCCTCTTCCGTCTAGCCGTTGGGTCCTTCTCGCCGCATCCCTCGCCTCGCACCCCGATTGCTATGCGGTGAGGCTCCTCGGCCGCCTTGGAACTATCTGTGTATCGGACGCGTCGCGGGATAAGGGGTTGTCACTGGTAGTCGCCCCAAGCGCGTCCGATGCTTGGACCATTCCGAGGCGGACCTGAAGCCTCTTCCGTCTAGCCGTTGGGTCCTTCTCGCCGCATCCCTCGCCTCGCACCCCGATTGCTATGCGGTGAGGCTCCTCGGCCGCCTTGGAACTATCTGTGTATCGGACGCGTCGCGGGATAAGGGGTTGTCACTGGTAGTCGCCCCAAGCGCGTCCGATGCTTGGACCATTCCGAGGCGGCCCTGAAGCCTCTTCCGTCTAGCCGTTGGGTCCTTCTCGCCGCATCCCTCGCCTCGCACCCCGATTGCTATGCGGTGAGGCTCCTCGGCCGCCTTGGAACTATCTGTGTATCGGACGCGTCGCGGGATAAGGGGTTGTCACTGGTAGTCGCCCCAAGCGCGTCCGATGCTTGGACCATTCCGAGGCGGACCTGAAGCCTCTTCCCTCTAGCCGTTGGGGCTTTCTCGCCGCATCCCTCGCCTCGCACCCCGATTGCTATTCGGTGAGGCTCCTCGGCCGCCTTGGAACTATCTGTGTATCGGACGCATCGCGGGATAAGGGGTTGGCAGTGGTAGTCGCCCCAAGCGCGTCCGATGCTTGGACCATTCCGAGGCGGCCCTGCAGCCTCTTCCGTCTAGCCGTTGGGGCCATCTCGCTGCATCCCCCACCTCGCACCACGATTGCTATGCGGTGAGGCTCCTTGGCCGCCTCGGAACTATCTGTGTATCGGACGCATCGCGGGATAAGGGGTTGTCACTGGTAGTCGCCCCAAGCGCGTCCGATGCTTGGACTATTCCGAGGCGGCCCTGCAGCCTCTTCCGTCTAGCCGTTGGGGCCATCTCGCCGCATCCCCCAGCTCCTCGGCCGCCTCGGAACTATCTGTGTATCGGACGCATCGCGGGATAAGGGGTTGGCAGTGGTAGTCGCCCCAAGCGCGTTCGATGCTTGGACTATTCCGAGGCGGCCCCGCAGCCTCTTCCGTCTACCCTTTGGGGCCATCTCGCCGCATCCCTCGCCTCGCACCCTGATTGCTATGCGGTGAGGCTCCTCGGCCGCCTGGGAACTATCTTCGTATCGGATGCATCGCGGGATAAGGGGTTGTCACTGGTAGTCGCCCCAAGCGCGTCCGATGCTTGGACTATTCCGAGGCGGCCCTGTGGCCTCTTCCGTCTAGCCGTTGGGGCCATCTCGCCGCATCCCTCACCTCGCACCCCCATTGCTATGCGGTGAGGCTCCTCGGCCGCCTTGGAACTGTCTTCGTATCGGAAGCATCGCGGGATAAGGGGTTGTCACTGGTAGTCGCCCCAAGCGCGTCCGATGCTTGGACTATTCCGAGGCGGCCCTGCAGCCTCTTCCGTCTAGCCGTTGGGGCCATCTCGCCGCATCCCCCACCTCGCACCCGGATTGCTATGCGGTGAGGCTCCTCGGCCGCCTTGGAACTATCTTCGTATCGGACGCATCGCGGGATAAGGGGTTGTCACTGGTAGTCGCCCCAAGCGCGTCCGATGCTTGGACTATTCCGACGCGGCCCTGTGGCCTCTTCCGTCTAGCCGTTGGGGCCATCTCGCCGCATCCCCCACCTCGCACCCCGATTGCTATGCGGTGAGGCTCCTCGGCCGCCTTGGAACCATCTTCGTATCGGACGCATCGCGGGATGAGGGGTTGTCACTGGTAGTCGCCCCAAGCGCGTCCGATGCTTGGACCATTCCGAGGCGGCCCTGAAGCCTCTTCCGTCTAGCCGTTGGGGCCTTCCCGCCCCATCCCTCGCCTCGCACCCCCGATTGCTATGCGGTGAGGCTCCTCGGCCGCCTTGGAACCATCTGTGTATCGGACGCATCGCGGGATAAGGGGTTGGCACTGGTAGTCGCCCCAAGCGCGTCCGATGCTTGGAGCATTCCGAGGTGGCCCTGAAGCCTCTTCCGTCTAGCCGTTGGGGCCTTCCCGCCCCATCCCTCGCCTCGCACCCCGATTGATATGCGGTGAGGCTCCTCGGCCGCCTTGGAACTATCTGTGTATCGGACGCATTGCGGGATAAGGGGTTGGCACTGGTAGTCGTCCCAATCGCGTCCGATGCTTGGACCATTCCGAGGCGGCCCTGCAGCCTCTTCCGTTTAGCCGTCGGGGCCTTCCCGCCGCATCCCTCGCCTCGCATCCCGATTCCTATGCGGTGAGTCTTCTCGGCCGCCGCGGAACTATACCTGTTATTGCTACTGCATCCTTCGGCTGGTAACCTCCTCTGCCGCCTTGGAACGTTCTCTTTGTCGGACGCGTCGCGGGATAAGGGGTTGGCACTGGTAGTCGCCCCAAGCGCGCCCGATGCATAGACCGCTCCGAGTTGACCTTGCTTTCAGCCTCTCACATGCATAGACCTCTCTGAGTCGACCCTGCAGCCTCTCACGTTTAGCCTTTGGAATCTCGCCTCACAACATGATTGCTATCCTTGATGCATCCCTTGCCTCGAGCCCTGATTGCTTTCTTGGCTGCATCCCTCCTCTCCTCACAGCCCGGTTGTCATCACTGCTTCATCCGTCGCTTCATGCATTCTGGCTGCTGGGCCCTTCCCACCGCACACCTCGATTGCTATCTCTTCTGCATCACACACCCCGATTGCTATCTCTGCTACATCCCTCGGCTCTCACTTCTGCATCCTTCGCCTCCCACCTCGATTGCTATCAATGCTGCATCCGTAACCTCACACCCCGATTGCTATGCGGGGAGGCTCCTTGGCCGCCTTGGAAATTTCTGTGTGTCGGACGCACCGCGGGATAAGGGGTTGGCACTGGTAGTCGCCCCAAGTGCGCCCGATTCTTAGACCGCTTCGAGGTGACCTCGTAGCCTCTTTCGTCCAGGCTTCCTGCCTTCAACGCCCTTTTTACACCTCGATTGCTATGCGCGGGCTCGTTGGCGTCTATCACCTCTCTGCGAAGAGTGGCACGATGATTGTTGGGGTAAATCGTAGCAGTCCGATCTCTGGCCTTGGGCCATTGTGAGGGCTGATCGATTTCCTGTGCGCATCTCGTGTTCGCCCAGTAACAGACTCGACGACTTGTAATCGGTCTTGTTCCCGATTGTTCCTGGAGGTAGTCTTCGGAACTCTTGGATTTGACCTGTCACTCGAACTGTCCTCTTCCGAGGATGCTTGTGTGTGTGTGCTTGTGCCATTTCCTTGGCGGTATTAACGAGATATTAAAGAGCGGAGTGAGCGCCTCGCCCAGCTATGTTTGGGGCTCTCACTCCCTTACCCGGTGTGCGACCGCTTTGCACGTAGGTTGCGGAGCATCGCGACTCTTTCGATGTTTGGCGGTTGTCTTCCGGTGATGCGTTGGTCCCGAAGTGCACGTTACTAGCATTTCTGCCATTGTTCTCGATCTTTGGCACGTTCCTTCGTTGCAATTGGATATATATCTCCGTTTATACGCGCAGGCTTCTCCCGCCTATTCAGCGCTGTCACACTCTCAGCACTCTCGTGGTCTCCTTGGCTTCTCTCTCCCGTGAGCGAGCTCTCTTCTCGAGTCTTTTCCATGTCCCATGGAGGTTGCCTTGCGAAATTCGGGCACACAAACGTGACCGGA